>NC_134908.1:430752-465752 GCF_041734735.1 Babylonia areolata
TTCACCGAGAATTACATCAAAAATAATACGGAAACGGAAGCCCCACAAACTAGTTAGATCATGAAAATCTATTCCTAATTCAGATTTATCCTTCGAGCGTTTCTTAAGCACATAACACCTCCCCTGGTAGTTTAGTAAATGTACATCCAACGCTCTTAAATCAGCGAACATCCAACCACTGTTTTTTATTCTATAATTATTTTCTTCTTCTTTGGTAATGTAAGGTGATTCAATTTTAAAATCTACCATCCCCTTGTCGAGGGGTTTTAGCTGCCATGTACCGTTTAAACGAACAAGTTGATAGGGCTCATCATTGACAACATCATCCTCACTCACGATATCACCAATTTTTACTTCTTTTCTTTTGTACGTTCCTTCAGAAAGCTGGAATGCGTACAACTTATTTTCTTTTCCCGGCACATCAAATCCCTCTGTATCTCCGAGATCAACCCAAACCGAGCGTTAGTGCAGGGTTCAACCCATATCTTATATGTAATGTAATATTTAAATAATCAATAGAAACGGGATTATGATTTTCATCTACTATAGAAAGTGTTAAACGTGGTAAATCTCCGTGAGAAAGTCTTTTGTACTGGGGTGATGTCAACGTGGTTGTTCGACCACCCCCGCATCTTTCATTTTCTACTGAGATTGATTGTAACAACGTAGAAGGCAATCCGTTATAGAAATTATCGGTGGTATTAATTTGAGAGAGGTGAATGTAAAGTGCTTTATGTATCGCGAGCCGCGGATGCCTGTTTCCTATCACCATTATTCCCGGCGCGATGAGTTTTGGGGGGAACCCCAGAGTATGTGCAAGACGCTCAGAAAGTTCAATCGATTTGGTGCTCTTTATTCTCAGATAGCCACTCGGAGCGTGCAAGTCTAACTCTGCACCGTGGGGGGTGAACACTTCTTTATTCAATTCACACACATTATAATAACCATCTGGGATTATTATCTTACGATCGGTAGTAGTAAAGAAATTGTTTCCGAGCTCATCACTGATATTTTTCCAGTTGGGATAATAAGTTACTTCACGCAGCGCGATTTCTAGTCTTCCACTTTGATTAGATATGCACCGCGGTAATTCGTCTTTTTGAATATCGGTTGTTATTATATACATAGCTATGAATAAGAAAATTTACAGCTTCAATAAGGACGCGTCCTATACAACCGGGTATAAAGAAAAAAGAATAAGTTGTACGCGAGTGATCTACGTGAACAGCGAATATTCTTTTACCGCCAAGTTTCCCGATGTTTTTCAGTCTTATGCGAACCCCACTATGACTGGGGAGATGAATGCAGCCTGGCTTGCGTGGAGAAACAACCCGATAGTGTGGTGGCAGAATCAAATCAATTTTGTGGTATGGTGCGCGACCGCCGGGTGTGGAGTAACGGAAGAACATTTTCAAGCTTCTGATCCGTTTATTCGAGCCGTGTATAGGTTTCATTTTTACTATCAGATTCGTAGGTTATTGGACGAGTTAAAAATCCCGCTACCCACCGACCAAGCATTTAACATGTATTATAATCCGTTTGATAAAACAGTTTATCAGCGTTTGTGTGCCGAATTTGGGCAGAGGGATTGGAGACAGAAAATAGAAAAGCATGGCTTTGGTTTGGGAGAATTTATTCAGGCTGAGACCCCCGGTGGGGCTGCACGACAGGCAATGAGAAACAGAGGAGAGGGACCTGTGTTCTTTAGCCCCCACGATAAAATCAGACATACGGTGGACATCACCCGGGCTTGGACAACATTTATTCCTGATAAGGGGTTGGGTTTTACACATGCGGGGATAGTTCGTCTCAACGATAGCATTCGCACTTATGTGTGGGCTCTAATAGGGTCACAAGCGCAAACGCGCACGAGTATAACAACAAAAGGAACTGGATTTGATGCGCAAAAACAATTTTTAGCCAATGTTGAAGATGCGATTAATGCCCCCGAAAACCTACAAACGGCGATAAAAAAATACCAGGACGTTCTCCAGTACGCGAGATCCGAAGTAAACTTTGCATTTGGTGTTGGCCTTTATATGGCCCCATCTGATATGGCATTGAGGGTTGGTACACACATTAATTATAATAATAAAATTGTCATTGCGACAGAAGAACAGAATATTGGTGTTAATGATGGATTAAACGAACTACCACACATTGTACCACCTACCCAAAGTGTTCCACCTACCCAAAGTGTTCCTGCATACTATTTTGTTGCCCCATCAGGAAAAGCTCTTCAATGGTCTAGAGGTCACTGGGCTCTTGTGCCACCTTCTGATGCAGACTTGGCAATGCTTGATGCGAGTAATACGGTGCTCGATTATAAATCACACAAGCCTTTGACAACACCGAGGACAGGAGCGGGTGAAACGAGAGTTTTGTTAGGCATTCGCGGGTGGTTCACTCTTACCTATAGAAATAAAAAATTAATACAAACATCTCGACCAGGATTTGCAATAGCTACCGGTGCTGGTAATAGACCCTTTCTGTATGGTGCAGGTTCTTCGGATAACAAATTTAAACTCAAACCAGCGAAAGTATCGTACGAAGAAGAGCCAACAACTCACAAAGACTATAAAGTCGCTCTTACTTTAGGATTGATAGGTGGTATTTACTTTCTCTTCTTTAAATAATCAAACAGGAGGAGGCCAGCACCGAGCACGAGTGCCCACAGGTTGTTGGCTAACCACCCAACCGCTTTACCCAACGTGCTTAATAACCACGAAACAATAGCCCCAATGACTCCTGGGAGGGCATCAATCGCCTTTAAACCTAATTTTTTAAGTAATTCTCCCAAATCTTTAAGTCTTTTTCTTATCCAGTTGTCATCTTTTTTACCCGGCGCCCGTGGAGTGCCCCCTCCACCCGTGACGGCCAAAACGATAGTGCTGATAATCATACCAAAGGCAGTAAGAATGGAAACGATAGTAATGCCTTGTTCTCTAAAAAGCGTTCGAATACGTTCCGCTAGTGTTGTGTCCTCCTCAAGAATTCTGTGTATCGTTTCACGCATTCTGCTGATTTGAGATCGCAGCGCTTCTTTGTGTGTTGATATCGCTTCTAGCCGTGCAGCACGCTCGATGTTTAGATCGTCTAATTGTAAACGCAAGGGTTTGATTTCGCTTTCATCTTTATCAGCTAGTTCCGCAGACTGAATTCTTATTTTTAAAGTTGATATTTCTTCATCCAGGTGAGAGAGTTTTGAGAGGTTGTCAGAAAGATTACCGCGCTGTCTTTGCATGGCTTTGTCTAAACCTTTGAGTTCACGAATATAACCACCCAGTTCATCGGTGAGGGGAGGATCATCTATAGTTTTAAGTACTTCATCAATTGTATTTGGTGAGAAATCATCCATCTCAATTTCTTCACCCAGTTTGGCTTCAACCTTTTGGAGAGCCGCGACCGTTTGGGGTTTTAAGTTTTTCCTCCTCCAGTCTACAAAACCAAGTTCCTCGCGAATAATATTTGCTCCACCAGGTTTTCCCGCTAGTGTTGAAAGTGCTAGGGGTTGTTTCGTGCGGACGTTAATGATATTAAAATCTGGATTATTTTTTAATCGTAGTGTACCTCTACTATCAAGTTCAAAATTGGTATAATTTCGCCCAACATCGGGCTCTTGTCCAAATGCATCATAGTAATCATCAACCGCGCTCTTTAATAATTCTGTTTGCAAGAAACCAGATTCTATTATTCCACCTTCTGCGAACCCTTCCGCCATCTCACCACCTTCCGCCATATTAAACTTATAATATAAAGTTATATCATTATATCTATATAAAACCAAAAAAATGAGTGGAAGAAAGCTTAATCCAATGAGAAGTTTGCGGGAGCCGCGGGGGATAAAGGGCGTGCGGCAGACTGTCGTGATTACTAACAATCCGTCAACTATCGATCAGAATCAACAACTTCTTGTACGCTTTCCTAATTTAGGTGTTGATGATGTGATCGTTCCGGGGAGTGTTCGGCTAGCATTCAAAATTTCTTTGACTTCTACCACAGATGTGAACAGAACACTCGTTGATAATATTGGTAGAGCCATAGTACGTAAAACAACCATTCGCATTTCCGGTAATGAAATCATGAGCGTTGAAGATAGTGATGTATTTTATACTTATGGAGATCTTTGGCGAACTCGACAAGAACGAAGAAACGCCGTTTATCAAGGTATTGACTTAACTACACACCGTAATGTGACACGATTGCGTATTAACGCGGATAATGGAGATGACACTATCGCTAGAGATGCCGCCATTGCGGAGGCTTATGGTAATCGATTTTGTATTCCGCTTGATTTCGAATTGCTAGAATCTCATGCACCATTTTATCAGAGTGCTCTCGGCGATCGCCTGGAGTATGAACTTACCTTTAACGCTTATAGCAAGGTTATCCGCAGCACAGACCCGGATGCATCCTATACGATAGAAGGGATTAGTCTCGAGTTTGAGAAAGTCACACAACCCGAACTTGCGAGACAGATAGCCGGTTATTATTCGGGTAGGCTCGCTATTTTATATGATAGAATACTACGACATCGTAAAATTCCTCTGGACAAATCTGACACACTCTGGAATATTAATCTCAACGTGCCGGCAAAAAGTATGAAGGGGGTACTGCTGTTGTTTGATGAGTATTACAATCCTAAGATCGATAAGGTTGAAGTGACGATCGAAGGTGTGCCCAATCAACTGTTTAGTCAAGGTATGCGTTCCTATCAACAATGGGATGAAATCAGAAAGTTTTTCGGAACGCAAAAACGCGACCCCGAAGTAGACAAAGTGGTAAAAGATTTAGAACTAGCGGATGTCACAGTCGGCGAATATTTCACGAATAATTATGCTCTTTGGTTGGATATGCGCACCACAGATGATAATTCTCTTCACGGGAGTGGACGTCGTATCGAAAATGCGTCTGAAGGCATTACGATTCAGATTCAGAAAAAAGCTGAAACGGCAGAACCGCTCAATGCGTATGTATTTGTAATTATGGATGGACAATTAAATATAGAAGATGGAAGATTTGTCGAGGCTGTTTACTAAAGAAGCACATTCCGCAATTATTTGCGGGCAAACTGGGTGTGGTAAGACCGAATTTATTTTAGATTTATTACAAACGACATATCGTGGTGTGTTCGAGAATATTGTAATTCTATGCCCTACTCTCGAATATAATAAAGCCTATCGATCCCGAGTGTGGGTAAGAAAGGACCGCGGGGTATACACCGTTAATCCCGGTGATAAACTTCACGAATGGCTTGGGCTGTTTTTTGAAATATTTGCCGGGGAGCCAACGTTGTACATCATCGATGACTGTAGTGACTTAAAGGCTCTTACTCAAAAGAAGCAAATGTTGAGTAAACTCGCATTTTCTGGAAGACACGCGAAACAGTCTGTGTGGGTGTTGACTCAGAAATACAACTCGGTTCTTACTGACCTTCGCGAACAAACAAAATGGGTGGCTTTATTTCACTGTAAGGATAGGGACTCGTTTGATGAGTGTTTAAGAGAAAACGATGTCATTCCAACACAAAATGAACGTAAAGAGGTTAGGAAATCATTGGCAAATACCAAACACTCCAAGTTGATATTAAAAACTGATCAACCAGTTGCATATAAAATTTGCTAGTAATAATCAACAGCTGTTTAACAATGCTTAACAGTTCCTTAGCACTGGTTAGCAATTTCTTAACACTGGTTAGCAATTTCTTAACACTTTTAGTCGTTGGATTTGTAGTTTTTTATTATTTTAAACTTAAAAGGAGATATATAGAATATAAGAAGAAGATGGACCAATTACTATCCGAGGATCCCAAACGCGACAGGCTTATGGCGGTGGTCTCAGCCGGTGGAGCAAAAGAATATTTAGGGAAAGAGTTTAGTGTTGATAAAATCGAAGCGATGAAAGATCCGGATATAGACAAGCTTTATACGAGATACGAAGCGAGTTTAGGATCGATGATTACAAAATCACTCGGTAATACAATTATACAACTGTATACCAGAGCAGTTTGTATGTATCTCCCAATTGATGACCAAACAAAATTAAATAGTGATCTCGAGCAAGATCCATTCCTGGGACATGCGCTTAACAGTTTTACTTGCGAACTATATCACAGATTTGGCATGTTCTTAGCTCCGCTCACCACAGCTGTAACTACTGTTAAACATTGTCAATTTAATAAATATAATGGAGGAAGTAACGAAACCGAAGAATCAGAAGAAAGTTGAAGCGGGTCGAAAAGGTGCTGCTGCTAGAAAAGCAAAACATGAAGAACTTCTCGAAAAACTTCGAAAAGCGAAAGATGAACAACAACAAGAACCATCATCATCGAGGAGACCAGATCACGTTTTTATCAATCCCTTGTACATTGCTGCTACTACGATGATAATAGGTTGTGGTGTTTACATATATTTTAATCGGTCGAAAAAACCACCACCACCACCTGTGGTAACAAAACCCAACCCATTTATCATGTTTTGAACATTAATTTGTACACTATTTATAAACAACAATGGCAACGCCAAATATAAACGGTAAAGAAATTGCAAACACTGTATACCACGCGGTTGTGGTCAGCGCATTGGCCGCTGGTTACTCGAGATTGACAAAATTAATATTTACGAAAGCCCCGACACCTAGACTGGCTTTCAACCTCGAAGATATCGGGATGGTCACTTTGGATATAGCCCTCGCTATGGCTACGAAGGATATGTTGGAAAAACAAGGTATTCTCCCACATGATATTTTGAAGTAATAATAATATCATCATTATAGTATGGCATCAGTAGCGTTACTCGTTGGTGGGGCAGTAGTAAACGCTTTAGCATTTACCGGAAGTAATTTTTTATTTAGTAAACTGGGGTCTTCAGACGCGTTAGAAGAACAGAAACGACACAACAAAGCGCAAGAACAACTTCAGGCAGCGACCGCAGAATGGCAGAAAGAGAGGATTCAACGTTTAGATTATATCAATGAAAAACTAAGACAACAACAACATGCTGTGAACACGTTTAAGGATGTGGATATGGCTATGCAAGAATATTATAAAGTGATGGGGGAGCCACTACCCCCTCTTTCTCATAAACCCCAACTTTCAGATTTTTATACACCCTCAGAGGGACAAAAAGATCGAGAATACGTATTTATTATCATGACCATGGTCATTTTTGGTTTTGCGATTTCAAAATATTAAACATTTACTTTCTTAAATAAAATGGAGAAGATCTATTACAGCCCAAGCGGTTATTGGAAGGGTTATTCGGCGATTAAAAAACTCGCGAAAGCAGCCAAGGTGTCTGAGGATGAGGCTAGAAAATGGTTACAAAAACAAGCTATATGGCAAATTTATCTACCCCCTCCAAAGTATATTCCGAGAGCAAAATTTGATATTACTATCCCAAATGAGGTTCATCAGGCTGACCTTTTATTTTTACCCTATGACAGAATCAGGCGTAAGACGTATAAGTATGCGCTGACTGTCGTTGATGTTGCGAGTCGATATAAAGAAGCCGAACCCCTAACAACGAAAGACAGCGTCGAAGTGGCGGCCGCTTTTTTACGTATTTATGACCGTAGCCCTTTGAAGTTGCCCAAACTTCTTCAGGTAGATCCTGGCCGAGAGTTTATGGGTGCTGTGAACAAAATTTTTAAAAAAGTAAGGCGTGGAAAGACACACAGAAGCCAGGCTATTGTAGAAAGATTTAATCGTACGCTGGCAGAACGATTGTTTAGTCATCAATATGTGGCTGAAATGAAATCGCCGAATCGATCAACAGAATGGGTCACTAGATTACCGGCTGTTGTGGCTGCATTGAATAATGAGGTGACGAGACTTATAGGTAAGAAACCGTCGGTCGCAATAAAGGCCAAATCGGTAGAAGCTGAATCCTCTGCACCGACTAAAGATGATAAAGGAGAGTTACCGCCTGATGCGCAAGTTCGGTACTTGTATGAGCCCGGTGAGCTCGAGGGTGGAGCTCGCAAACGAGCAACGGATCCCGTTTGGTCTCTTAAAGTTTATAATATTAAGCGTATGATGCCCGGCGATCCTATTCTTTATTATTTACAAAATGGTCCATCCAGAGGGTTTGTACACGAAGAGCTTATGGTTGTTCCTCACGATACAGAAATACCATAGTGCCCGTAGGCGTAAGATGTAATACCATCATCTAGCCAATAGCGTTTGGAATCGTACGGTGAGAGTGATGTCTTCATTTGCTTGATCGTGTACATCTTGTGCTTATACGATCTGAACGTTCTCATACTATTAGTAAATTGAACAGATCGATCAATACACTCCTTATACATATCGGGTTCAATTTCATCTTTCACCACACATTTTTTTATACCCTTGGCTTTCTTGATAACTGATCCATCATCCGCTACAACCGAATACATCTTTGAGCGCAAGCCGCAGAATTGTCGGATCGGTTTACATCCGAGCTCACTTTTCATGTATCCTGGCACTTTCTCTATCGATTTATCATACAATGGATGATCTTTTGGAAAATTACTGCGGTCATGTACATTATCATCCATACCAGCGATAAAATCCTCGCATTCTACGTGGAGAATGAATGAATCGGTATCAGTATATAACAACCTGCATCCATATTTTTTCTTGTAGTGGTTGTAATACAAATCATACATGAGATACTTTGATAGGTCGAGAATGGCCATCCCGATATAGATAGGTTTATTGAGCACAAGCTTATTTTTTTTGTAGTGAATCGCTAGAAGTTTCTTGTTGATGATCATATGATCGACATAAGCCGGTTTGTTTATTAGTTTGCGTGCCTTGTCCTCTTCATCTAACTTGAATAATTTGATATTCGTTCTCATTCTGATATTTTCCATAGTTTTACCAAATACCGAGTTGTTCATTAATTTATACAGATCTTTATCAGCATCGTTAGTAGCGGCTTGTCTCAGTTTGGTGTTCATCAATATATAGGGCGCCATCCAGGGACTTTGATTAAACTTTAACACTTTTGTGATTTTAGTTACTTTCATGCCAAGTTGCGTGTATAGCTTGAGATTTCTATAGTGAACGACATAACCAACCTTATTCCATAGATTCGGAACTAATTTTCTCGTTTCCTTTCCGCGCATCTCGAGTTTTTCACGAAGGCGTCGTTGATAGGGTGAGAGGTTTTCGAGTTTTATTTCTATTTTCTCAGGAGCTAGGGGATAATCGTTATGTTCGTCGTGTAATTCCTCAGGGTACTCGATATCACACTCCACAATATATCCCGTCTCATCATCGTCAGGGTGATTTAGAATCTTTTCGAGATTAGCATCGTTATCCCAGATAAATCCACCCGTGGGTAAAGCTTGTAACATCGCCCAACCATACAAGTTGTTCGCGTCGAGATACATGATATACGAATCCGTTTTTTCAGGCCTGTAATCTTTCATATACTTGTTATTAGCCTCCGCGTATCTTCTTACAGTCATACTGATTCCACCGCGTATTCCCGCCTCTATCATGTTATATTGTTCGATATCCGTCAACAGTTCGAGTTCTATTCCCGTACTCTTGAGTAAAGCATCCCAAGACATTCCGGGAAGCGTGTAATAATGAACAGGATCGAGATTATGAGTTCGCAAACACGTATTTCTAAAATTCTGGAACACATCGGCAAGTAACAACACATCAGTGACTAAGTACAGATCGTTATAATCACCTAGATTCTTACATTTAAACTTCTTCCACACATTCTTGGCATGCTCGTGGTCACTTTCTGATATATCCGTGTTGTTAAGTTTACTAAAGAAATGACTTTTCTTTGGTAGTTTCGTATCTTCGTATTTACTCCAATCGGTAATATATTCGTACGGAAAGACTCCTTTTCTCGTAACGAGCTTGAACTCCTCCTCATCTGTGAAATGTTTGCGCGTTAAAAACTTCTTATCATCCGGAAGGTTCTTCGCAAGCTGGTCGAGACTCGAACTCAGGAATGCGAAACTATCTAAAAACTTCAACCTTCCCCAACTGAATGTGATGTACTTCTCTTTATTATTCGCGATACACGTAATTCTACCACCACCTTTGTTCGCGAGCTCCGAAATGATCGCGTGAGAGTCGTAACCTTTGAGGTTGTGAAATAATATCGGCAACACAAATTCGTCGGGTTTTATTCTCAATTTAAGATTACACGATGCATGCGCGGCACCTCTATAGTTCCCTGTGATATGGTCATGATCTCTTACTTTATCATTTGCGAGTAGTTCCCCTCTACATATCCAACAAACTCGTTCGTTTTCAAACGATTCGTTATCTTTTTTGGTCATCTTTATTGGAACTGGTTTTTTCAATTCCTTGACAGTATGATAATATATTCTTTGAAGTTTTTCGAGAAAATGACTGACCGCATTCTCACCACGAAATAGTTGCGGTTTGTATGCCCTTCCATCAGACCTAACATGCACAAACCCGTATGACGAGATGATGTGTTCGCTTTCTTTGATGGTATTATTCGAATGGGAATCGTCTTTTATTTCTTTACAAATCGCCTCAAAATCAGCATATATCACATCACTAACTTGCATTTGTTTTTGAAAATTGGTAAATTTGATCATTTTTGTCTTCTCCGATGGCATCTCAACGCGAGAATAGTTCTTGTGGTTGATCTGCGCGCATCGCTTAATATGTTCTTCTAAAAGTTCTGATGATGTTGTACCTGTCAAGCAATACTCACAAAAGTACATGGCTGCTTTGTGTTTGTTTGTATTACTCAGTAGTCTGTTAAAATTCTTAATATAAGTATAATGTTGTCCACCATTTTCATTTTCTATAATAAGAAGTTTAATACGCTCCATGTTGGTGGGTTGTTTTGATATTCTTGCGCGTTCAATCGTTTTATTTTTTAAATAGTATACATTAATAGCAATATTATTTTGAGTCTCGATCCTTGTAATTTGCTTTATTGGTGTAGGAAAGTCAATATTTTCAAAATTAAACCCATCATCAGAAGGATAGGAATAAGTTAAATTAGAATTCGCTTTTGCTGGAAACTTGTGTGCACGTAAACAATGTCTTATACATTGATCATCTTTATTTTTAATATTAATCACAGCTCTTTTATTTTTTAACCACTGTGGTGATTCAATAAAGGATCCTGGAGATGTAATAGAAACTCTATTCACCCATAAACTAAAGATTCTTTTAATGAACCATCCTGAACCTTCATTTGTAAAATTTTCTATTTTTAACAAAATCTGTTTTATTTGTTTTTCAATATCTTGATCATCAACAACATCAATAATACTTTGATATTCCGATCGAAATACAGCTACAGTAGTATCATTATTTTTAATTTGACCAAACTCCACCGTTAAAACAATATTTTGTTTGGTCAGTGGAATAGCTCTTTGGTTAATAGTGTCCACTTTACTCATCATAAACGAAAGCGGATCTATTTCATTTGGAAGAGCCGCAAGTTTATAATTTTTAATAATACTACCAAACTCCTCCGTGGATTCAGCTTTATGTTGTAGTTGACGTATATTTTTAATAAGTTCATCTTTTTTCATTCTACTAAAACCACGAATTTTGAGCTTTCGTGCAATATCTTTAAGCGTAGCATTGGTCTCCCCCTCCAAAGCATCAAACCCCAGTGCTTTAATCAACTCAGTTTTATTCATAGATTCATGATTAGGAATCTCTTTTCTTGAAGCGAGATCACGGTAATATTTTTCAGAATATCGTTGCACCATTTTTCTCTCTATATATACTATTATATTTTTTTCTCTAATAGGATTTTTTTTTTACAAGTTGATCAATCTCTGAATCCAATGATTACTCCACCAAAGGGTGGAATATACCCTCTTGAATAAGTTTCAAAAGGGTCAATTTCATCATCGTCATCATCATCATCCTCAGAGTCGCTTGAATGTTCTCCACAACCGGGTATAGGATCAATCTTTTTCTCCATGGGAGGAGGCTTCTCTTTTTTATGCTTACATTTACAACAAATAACATACTTCGTACGTACATAAAGGTTGCATTTTATACAAAGTACTGGAAGTGACATTCCTTTTCTATGACATTTAATATGATCTTTACAATAGAGCCCCATGCAAGCTCGACCGCATACTCTATTTGTTTTAACTTGGGGGTACTCACAAATGTTATGTGGAAAAGGCATTATTTTTTCTATATATACAATATAATCTTTTCTCTAATAGGGTGATCACAATCTTCGCGCGCGGGTGGGAAGATACGCGGAGGCAGGCTGTGCGCGGGACCACTCCCACTACACACGCAGTGTGTGTGCTGGCAAGCAACCGCACGGGGAACGGGGCGACCGTTTCGCTCTCCATACACATAACTGGTTTTAACTAGATTTTTTTTTTTTATGCTTGAGGGCGGTATTGCGCGGTTTTGGGCTGGGGTCGGTTGTATATAGAACCCCCATGACCGTTTCGCTCCCCTCCATACACATATCCAACCATTTTTTTTTTTTATCTTGTGATTTGGCTCTCCATACACATATAACTTGTTTTAACTATATATATTTTTTTATGCTTGAGGGTCATATTACTCCAACATACACAGGTTTTGGCTAAATTTTTTTTATGCTTGAGGGCCTTAACACAAGCTAATACGCCCAAAAAAGTTGTATATAGAACCCCCATCTCTTATACTACTCGATCTCTGATTCAGAATTACGCGCAATTCTCTGAACAGACACAGCCTCAATGTACAGACACACTCTCTGATTCAGAATGACGTGTAATTCTCTGAACAGACACAACCTCACTGTACAGACACACTCTCTGATTCAGAATGACGTGTAATTCTCTGAACAGACACAACCTCACTGTACAGACACACTCTCTGATTCAGAATGACGTGTAATTCTCTGAACAGACACAACCTCACTGTACAGACACACTCTCTGATTCAGAATGACGTGTAATTCTCTGAACAGACACAACCCAACTGTACAGACACACTCTCTGATTCAGAGTGACGTGTAATTCTCTGAACAGACACAACCCAACTGTACAGACACACTCTCTGATTCAGAGTGACGTGTAATTCTCTGAACAGACACAGCCTCACACTCTCTGATTCAGAGTGATGTGTAATTCTCTGAACAGACACAGCCTCACACTCTCTGATTCAGAATGACGCGTAATCCCTGTTACAGACATGATGCCTGATTCAGAATGACACACAGTCCCTGTTAAACAGACACAATCCAATATTCAGAATGACGCATTATTCCTCCACACAGACACAATCCAATATTCAGAATGACGCATTATTCCTCCACACAGACACAATCCAATATTCAGACTGACGCATTATTCCTCCACACAGACACGATCGATTCAGAATGACACACAATTCCTCTGCGCAGACACGAAGATCTCCAAGTCTCCACAGCCGGAACTGCAGGAGAGGAGGAGAGGAGGGGAGGGGGGGGGGGGGGCTGTCACCACCACTCCTACCCCCTCCCCCGTCACACGACGGCGGCACCACAGCCGGCCCTGGGCACGATCATGTTGCTGATGTAGGTCCAGTGGTCCGTGTCGGGGTCATAGGTCTCAGCGTCACTCAGTCGGTTCTGGCCGTCAAAGCCGCCGCACACGTAGATACGGTTGTCGAACACGGCCACCCCCGCCCACGCCCGCGGCTTCTGCATGGGGTGGATGGTGGTCCACTGCCGGGTCACTGTGTTGAACCTGGGGGTGGTGGGGGGAAGATGACGGTAATAATGATAATAATGGATACTTCCTGGAGGGGGAGGGGCGAAGGGGGGGGCGGGGGGGAACATGATGGTAATAATAACAATGGATACTTCCTGGAGGGGGGGGGGGGGGGGGGAGGGGGGGGAAACATGATGGTAATAATAACAATGGATACTTCCTGGAGTGGGGGGAAAGATGATGGTAATAATAACAATGGATACTTCCTGGAGGGGGGAGGGGGGGAGGAAACATGATGGTAATAATAACAATGGATACTTCCTGGAGGGGGGAGGGGGGAGGAAAGATGATGGTAATAATAACAATGGATACTTCCTGGAGGGGGGAGGGGGGAGGAAACATGATGGTAATAATAACAATGGATACTTCCTGGAGTGGGGGGGGAACATGATGGTAATAATAACAATGGATACTTCCCAGAGGGGGGGAGGAAACATGATGGTAATAATAACAATGGATACTTCCTGGAGGGGGGAGGGGGTGGGAAACATGATGGTAATAATAACAATGGATACTTCCTGGAGGGGGGTAGGGGGGGAGGAAACATGATGGTAATAATAACAATGGATACTTCCTGGAGGGGGGAGGAGGGGGGAGGAAACATGATGGTAATAATAACAATGGATACTTCCTGGAGGGGGGGGGGGGGGAACATGATGGTGATAATAACAATGGATACTTCCTGGAGGGGGGAGGGGGGAACATGATGGTGATAATAACAATGGATACTTCCTGGAGGGGGGAGGGGGGGAACATGATGGTGATAATAACAATGGATACTTCCTGGAGGTGGGAGAGGAAACATGATGGTGATAATAACAATGGATAGTTCCTGGAGGGGGGAGGGGGGGGGGGAGGAAACATGATGGTAATAATAACAATGGATACTTCCTGGAGGGGGGAGGGGAGGGGAGGAAACATGATGGTGATAATAACAATGGATACTTCCTGGAGGGGGGGAGGGGGGGAGGAAACATGATGGTAATAATAACAATGGATACTTCCTGGAGGGGGGGAGGAAACATGATGGTAATAATAACAATGGATACTTCCTGGAGGGGGGGGAAACATGATGGTAATAATAACAATGGATACTTCCTGGAGGGGGGGAGGGGGGGGAGGAAAGATGATGGTAATAATAACAATGGATACTTCCTGGAGGGGGGGAGGAAAGATGATGGTAATAATAACAATGGATACTTCCTGGAGGGGGGGGGGAAACATGATGGTAACAAAAAGAATGGATACTTCCTGGAGGGGGGGGGGGAACATGATGGTAATAATAATAATGGATACTTCCTGGAGGGGGGGGGGGGGGGGGGGGGAAACATGATGGTAATAATAACAATGGATACTTCCTGGAGGGGGGAGAGGAAACATGATGGTAATAATAACAATGGATACTTCCTGGAGGGGGGAGAGGAAACATGATGGTAATAATAACAATGGATACTTCCTGGAGGGGGGAGAGGAAACATGATGGTAATAATAACAATGGATACTTCCTGGAGGGGGGTAGGGGGGGAGGAAAGATGATGGTAATAATAACAATGGATACTTCCTGGAGGGGGGGGGGGGAACATGATGGTAATAATAACAATGGATACTTCCTGGAGGGGGGTAGGGGGGGAGGAAAGATGATGGTAATAATAACAATGGATACTTCCTGGAGGGGGGAGGGGGGGGAAACATGATGGTGATAATAACAATGGATACTTCCTGGAGGGGGGAGGGGGGGGAAACATGATGGTAATAATAACAATGGATACTTCCTGGAGGGGGGTAGGGGGGGAGGAAAGATGATGGTAATAATAACAATGGATACTTCCTGGAGGTGGGAGAGGAAACATGATGTTGATAATAATGATGGATACTTCCTGGAGGGGGGGGAAACATGATGTTGATAATAACAATGGATACTTCCTGGAGGGGGGGAGGGGGGGGAACATGATGGTGATAATAATAATGGATACTTCCTGGAGGGGGGGGAAACATGATGGTAATAATAACAATGGATACTTCCTGGAGGGGGGGAGGGGGGGGAACATGATGGTGATAATAATAATGGATACTTCCTGGAGGGGGGAGGGGGGAGGAAACATGATGGTGATAATAACAATGGATACTTCCTGGAGGGGGGAGGGGGGAGGAAACATGATGGTGATAATAACAATGGATACTTCCTGGAGGGGG
This sequence comes from Babylonia areolata, assembly GCF_041734735.1. Classification (NCBI taxonomy): domain Eukaryota; kingdom Metazoa; phylum Mollusca; class Gastropoda; order Neogastropoda; family Buccinidae; genus Babylonia; species Babylonia areolata. Next base: position 446,665 of record NC_134908.1, read on the forward strand.
GGAGGGGGGGGAACATGATGGTGATAATAACAATGGATACTTCCTGGAGGGGGGAGAGGAAACATGATGGTGATAATAACAATGGATACTTAACTCACACCAGATGAAGGTCCCTGATCGAGGCCCTACTATTTACAGCCGTTTCAGACGAAGGGCCACAATACGGACTTTAGACAGTTTTGACTTTTTGGAGTGCACCCAATTTATATAATGACGTTATAGGCTAAGAATATCTTAACTGACCTTCCCATTCCCCACTGTGACCAATAAATGCTGAGTGTGTTGCTGTGGTCGCCAGCAGGAGAGCTATTTTCATGGTGACTGGTTCATGTGAACTATGCGTGTCAACAGTGGCGTCTGACCTAGTTCCTTCTCAGTCACAAGGCAGACAACAGAATTAGTTGTTTCAAACTCTGTGTGCTTTCCTCGGTTTGTTGACAAGTCATTCGTGTGTGCAAATTTTGAACAAAAACTGTGGACACTGTCATCATCTCACTGTATGATACGTAAGACGGGAGGAAGTTTCATACTTTGCCCCAACTCAGCTACAACACACCTCAGCCACACACACACATACACAGAAACACCTACACACACTCACCCACACACACAAACACCCACACACAACGACCACCGCAGCTGCCCACCTGTCCAAGAGGTCAAAGTACTGGTCAGTGGGTTGGAACCGACCCCCCCCCCCTCCATGCCCCCTCCCCCCCAACCCCTGCCCCCCCCCCCCCCCCCACACACACACACATACACACACCCAGACCCACACAGAATGACCACGATAGCTGCCCACCTCTCCACCAGGTCAAAGTACTGGTCCGTGGGTCGGAACCGACCCCCAAAGGCGTAGATGTAGTGATCCAGGGCCACCAGCACCAGCCCTGACCGTGCCTTCTCCATCTCTGCTGTCAGCGTCCACTCCTGGCTGTCAGGGTCATAGCACTCCATGCTGGCTCTGTCCGTGTGTAGGATCTTGTCATAGCCCCCTGTGGACATGTCATAGCCCCCTGTCTGTGGACATGTCATAGCCCCCTGTGGACATGTCATAGCCCCCTGTCTGTGGACATGTCATAGCCCCCTGTGGACATGTCATAGCCCCCTGTCTGTGGACATGTCATAGCCCTCTGTCTGTGGACATGTCATAGCCCCCTGTGGACACACACACTCCCGCACACACACACACACACACACACACTGACCAGCCACACACACACACACACACACACACACACTGACCAGCCACACACACACACACACACAAACTGACCAGCCACACACACACACACACACACCCTGACTGACCAGCCACATAGATCTTGCCGTCACACACGGTCACCCCAGCACCAGCTCTCTTGCCCTTCATGCTGGGGGCCTCGGTCCAGCGGTTGTGTTTGGGTTCAAACCTCTCCACAGTGCTGAAGCTGGCTGTACGGTCCTCCCCCCCTGCACCCACACAGCACACAGCACTGGGTTCACATCCCTCCATCACACTCAATTCATAGTATTGGTGCCACCCCCCCCCCCCCCTGCACCCACACAACACACAGCACACAGCACACAACACACAGCACTGGGTTCACATCCCTCCATCACACTCAATTCATAGTATTGGTGCCACCCCCCCCCCCCCTCCCCCCCTGCACCCACACAACACACAGCACTGGGCTTCACATCCCTCCATCACACTCAATTCATAGTATTGGTGTCACCCCCCCCTCCCCCCCTGCACCCACACAACACACAGCACTGGGCTTCACATCCCTCCATCACACTCAATTCATAGTATTGGTGTCACCCCCCCCTCCCCCCCTGCACCCACACAACACACAGCACTGGGCTTCACATCCCTCCATCACACTCAATTCATAGTATTGGTGCCACCCCCCCCTCCCCCACTACACCCACACAACACACAGCACTGGGCTTCACATCCCTCCATCACACTCAATTCATAGTATTGGTGCCACACCCCCCCTCCCCCCCTGCACCCACACAACACACAGCACTGGGCGTCACATCCCTCCATCACACTCAATTCAAATTCTTGTGACATGCTCCTGTCATACTAAGGTAAAAAAAGAAATAAAATAAAAACCTGCTGATACCAACACAAGACTTAGGACTTGATGACACCCAAGAACTGAACAACCTACCTATGGCGAACAGGTACCCCCCCCCCCCCCCCCCCCCCCCCCCCCCGAAAGGTAACCTTTAAAACCCAAAAGGTATAACATATCTTTCTTGTGACATGCTCCTGTCATACTATGGTAAAAAACAAACAACCAAAAACAACCTGTTTATACCAACACAAGACTTACAACTAGATGATACCTTCCCCAAGACCTGAATCACACACCTATGGTGTACAGGTACCCGCAGAGGCAAAAGTTAACTTTTTTGTAACACGCTCCTGTCATACTATGGTTAAAACAAAAAACAAGCAAACCTGTGGATGCCAACACAAGACTTAAAACTTGCTGACACCTTCCCCAAGACCCGAACCACCCACCTATGGCGTACAGGTAGCCCCCGACAGCGGCCACAGCCACGAAGGAGCGAGCTTTGTGCATGTCGGACATCTGGTACCACTGCTTGAGGACGGGGTCGTAGCACTCGGTGCAGCGAAGGTACAGTGTGTCGTCCTGGGAATCGGCCATGGCACACTCCCCCCCCACCGCGTACAGCAGTCCGTCAAGGCTGGCCGCCCCTACTGCTGTTCTGGCTGTATGCATGTCCAGCTGGAAGGTAGACAGCAGAGAGAGTAGAACAGGATAGAACGGACTAGAACAGAACAGAACAGGAAAGAACGACATCCACAGAACAGGACAGAATGGAACAGAACAGAATATTCCTCACTGCTGTTCTGGCTGCGTGCAGGTCCAGCTGGAAGAAACAGAGCAGGCATAGAACAGGATAGAACAGGATAGAATGACATCTATAGAACAGGATAGAATAGAACAGAATATTCCCCACTGCTGTTCTGGCTGCGTGCAGGTCCAGCTGGAAGATACAGAGCAGACATAGAACAGGATAGAACAGGATAGAATGACATCTATAGAACAGGATAGAATAGAACAGAATATTCCCCACTGCTGTTCTGGCTGCGTGCAGGTCCAGCTGGAAGAAACAGAGCAGACATAGAACAGGATAGAACAGGATAGAATGACATCTATAGAACAGGATAGAACAGGATAGAATGGCATCCATAGAACAGGATAGAATAGAACAGAATATTCCTCACTGCTGTTCTGGCTGCGTGCAGGTCCAGCTGGAAGATACAGAGCAGGCATAGAACAGGATAGAACGGCATCTATAGAACAGGATAGAATAGAACAGAATATTCCTCACTGCTGTTCTGGCTGCGTGCAGGTCCAGCTGGAAGAAACAGAGCAGACATAGAACAGGATAGAACAGGACAGAACATCTATAGAACAGGATAGAATAGAAGAGAACAGAATATTCCCCACTGCTGTTCTGGCAGTGTGCAGGTCCAGCTGGAAGATATAGAGCAGGCATAGAACAGGATAGAACGACATCTATAGAACAGGATTTGTATTTGTATTTGGTATTTCTTTTTATCATAACAGATTTCTCTGTCTGAAATTTGGGCTGCTCTCCCCAGGGAGAATGTGTCGCTACACTACAGCGCCACCCATTTTTTGGTATTTTTTCTTGCGTGCAGTTTTATTTGTTTTTCCTATCGAAGTGGATTTTTCTACAGAATTTTGCCAGGAACAACTCTTTTGTTGCCATGGGTTCTTTTACGTGCGCTAAGTACATGCTGCACATGGGACCTCGGTTTATTGTCTCATCTGAATGACTAGTGTCCAGACCACCACTCACGGTCTAGTGGAGGGGGAGAAAATATCGGCGGCTGAGCTGTGATTCGAACCAGTGCGCTCAGATTCTCTCGCTTCCTAGGCGGACGTGTTACCTCTAGCCCATCACTCCATATGATAGAATAGAACAGAACAGAATATTCCCCACTGCTGTTCTGGCAGTGTGCAGGTCCAGCTGGAAGATATAGAGCAGATATAGAACTGGATAGAACGGATTCCATACATCAGGACAGAATGGAACAGAACAGAATATTCCCCACTGCTGTTCTGGCAGTGTGCAGGTCCAGCTGGAAGATATAGAGCAGATATAGAACTGGATAGAACGGATTCCATACATCAGGACAGAATGGAACAGAACAGAATATTCCCCACTGCTGTTCTGGCAGTGTGCAGGTCCAGCGAGAAGATACAGAACAGATATAGAACCGGACAGAATAGAATAGAACCAAATACTTCTCACTGCTGTTCTGGCAGTGTGCATGTCCAGCGAGAAGATACAGAACAGATATAGAACCGGACAGAATAGAATAGAACCAAATACTTCTCACTGCTGTTCTGGCAGTGTGCAGGTCCAGCTAGAAGATACAGAACAGATATAGAACCGGACACAATAGAATAGAACCAAATACTTCTCACTGCTGTTCTGGCAGTGTGCAGGTCCAGCTAGAAGATACAGAACAGATATAGAACTGGACAGAATAGAATAGAACCAAATACTTCTCACTGCTGTTCTGGCAGTGTGCAGGTCCAGCTAGAAGATACAGAACAGATATAGAACCGGACAGAATAGAATAGAACCAAATACTTCTCACTGCTGTTCTGGCAGTGTGCAGGTCCAGCTAGAAGATACAGAACAGATATAGAACCGGACACAATAGAATAGAACCAAATACTTCTCACTGCTGTTCTGGCTGTGTGCATGTCCAGCTGAAAGACACAGACACAGAATAGAACAGGACAGGATGGAACAGAACAGACTATGTCCCAGCTGAAAGACACAGATTAGGACAGAACAGATTAGGACAGAACAGATTAGGACAGAACAAAATAGAACAATGTCCCTCCATTGTCTTTGCTGGGTGCATATCTAAAATAATTATAAAAAAGAAGTAATGATAATAATACTAGTACATTTATGATGCACTTCCAGACCTCTCAAAGCACTTCACAATAACAGGTCAGACAGTGAACGACAGCAAAGGGCTTGTTTCTTCCAGACAGGACTGTACAACAGACAGTCCAAACAGTGAACAGACAGTGAACGACAGCAAAGGGCCTGTTTCTTCAAGACAGGACTGTACAACAGACAGTCCAAACAGTGAACAGACAGTGAACGACAGCAAAGTGCCTGTGTTTCTTCAAGACAGGACTGTACAACAGACAGTCCAAACAGTGAACAGACAGTGAACGACAGCAAAGGGCTTGTTTCTTCAAGACAGGACTGTACAACAGACAGTCCAAACAGTGAACAGACAGTGAACGACAGCAAAGGGCTTGTTTCTTCCAGACAGGACTGTACAACTGACAGTCCAAACAGTGAACAGACAGTGAACGACAGCAAAGGGCCTGTTTCTTCAAGACAGGACTGTACAACAGACAGTCCAAACAGTGAACAGACAGTGAACGACAGCAAAGGGCCTGTTTCTTCAAGACAGGACTGTACAACAGACAGTCCAAACAGTGAACAGACAGTGAACGACAGCAAAGGGCCTGTTTCTTCAAGACAGGACTGTACAACAGACAGTCCAAACAGTGAACAGACAGTGAACGACAGCAAAGGGCTTGTTTCTTCAAGACAGGACTGTACAACTGACAGTCCAAACAGTGAACAGACAGTGAACGACAGCAAAGGGCTTGTTTCTTCAAGACAGGACTGTACAACAGACAGTCCAAACAGTGAACAGACAGTGAACGACAGCAAAGGGCTTGTTTCTTCAAGACAGGACTGTACAACAGACAGTCCAAACAGTGAACAGACAGTGAACGACAGCAAAGGGCCTGTTTCTTCAAGACAGGACTGTACAACAGACAGTCCAAACAGTGAACAGACAGTGAACGACAGCAAAGGGCTTGTTTCTTCAAGACAGGACTGTACAACAGACAGTCCAAACAGTGAACAGACAGTGAACGACAGCAAAGGGCTTGTTTCTTCAAGACAGGACTGTACAACAGACAGTCCAAACAGTGAACAGACAGTGAACGACAGCAAAGGGCTTGTTTCTTCAAGACAGGACTGTACAACAGACAGTCCAAACAGTGAACAGACAGTGAACGACAGCAAAGGGCTTGTTTCTTCAAGACAGGACTGTACAACAGACAGTCCAAACAGTGAACAGACAGTGAACGACAGCAAAGGGCTTGTTTCTTCAAGACAGGACTGTACAACAGACAGTCCAAACAGTGAACAGACAGTGAACGACAGCAAAGGGCTTGTGTTTCTTCTGACCACACACACACAGCCATTGACCACCAACAGCACAAAGCCACTGACCATCTCAAACCACTCGTTGGTGAGGAAGTCAAATCTCTCCATGCTGCTCAGCTGGCAGTGCGTGTTGTTGCGGCCGCCAATGACGTAGATGCAGGGGGGCTGCGCTCGTGGCGTGATCCTCTCCAGCTCGCGACTGTCCTGCTTGGTACGGATGGCGCGGCTTATGAGCAGCTGGCACTGCTCGCAGGTGTGGAAGAACTCGGACTTGAGCACTATGTTCTCCAGGAAGGGCAGGTCCAGCAGGGCCAGGCGGATGTTCTGCAGGATCTTGCAGGCACACAGCTGGCGGGGCTTCGAGTCGTGCCGGATCCATGCACATGCCGCCTCAAACACCTGGGACCGTGACACACAGCACACCGTGACACACAGCACACCGTGACACAACACACCATGACACAGCACACCACATGACTGGGGCACACTACACACCATGACTGGGACACCATGACTGGGACACACAGCACATCATGACTGGGACAACACACAACACACCATGACTGGGACACACAACACACCATGACTGGGACAACACACAACACACCATGACTGGGACACACAACACACCATGACTGGGACAACACACTACACACCATGACTGGGACACACAACACACCATGACTGGGACACCATGACTGGGACAACACACAACACACCATGACTGGGACACACAACACACCATGACTGGGACACACAACACACCATGACTGGGACACCATGACTGGGACAACACACAGCACACCATGACTGGGACAACACACTACACACCATGACTGGGACACACAACACACCATGACTGGGACACACAACACACCATGACTGGGCCACCATGACTGGGACAACACACAGCACACCATGACTGGGACACACAACACACCATGACTGGGCCACCATGACTGGGACACACAACACACCATGACTGGGACAACACACAGCACACCATGACTGGGACACCATGACTGGGCCACCATGACTGGGACACACAGCACACCATGACTGGGACAACACACAGCACACCATGACTGGGACAACACACAGCACACCATGACTGGGACACACAACACCCCATGACTGGGACACACAACACACCATGACTGGGACACACAACATACCATGACTGGGACACCATGACTGGGACAACACACAGCACACCATGACTGGGACACACAACACCCCATGACTGGGACACACAACACACCATGACTGGGACACACAACACACCATGACTGGGACACACAACACACCAGTGGATATCTACTTCCTAGCTGGACATACTGGCTCTAGGCCACCTCACCAACAGAACTAATCTGTAACACAATGCACACCAACACCACTAAAAACATAACTCATTAGTGTCCAGGACAGCAAACCCCTTTAATATGCTTTAATTCCATTCATTAACTTCATGAAATACACAACCATAACCCACACTGCCTCTCACAAATACTTCTACACTTGCATACACACTATATACACCAGCCCAAACACACACTTAAATCACACATCACACTGGCACATGTGTACCATACTTGAAACAAGTTTTTCCATTAAGTGACACAATTATGAATCAATGATCTGTAAGTTTTAGGTGTCTTATGAAGTAAAGTTTCAATAACTTCCATACTTGTCACACTAGTGGAAGGACATTTTAAAAAGAAAGGAAAAAGAAATCACCTTAGAACACCACAACACATACATGCCAACATGCACAGGCACACAAAGACACTCTCTGGCAATTGTGGATACCTGATTTTCATTGGTCACGGGTAATGCTGTATAAATGATTTTCATTGGTCACGGGTAATGCTGTATAACTGATTTTCATTGGTCACGGGTAATGCTGTATAAATGATTTTCATTGGTCATAGACAATGCTGAACACCTGATTTTCATTGGTCACGGGTAATGCTGTATAACTGATTTTCATTGGTCATGGGTAATGCTGTATAACTGATTTTCATTGGTCATGGGTAATGCTGTATAACTGATTTTCATTGGTCACGGGTAATGCTGTATAACTGATTTTCATTGGTCATAGGCAATGCTGAACACCTGATTTTCACTGGTCATGGGTAATGCTGAATATCTGAATTTCATTGGTCATTGACAATGCTGAATACCTGATTTTCATTGGTTCTGGGCAAATGCTGAATACCTGATTTTCACTGGTCATGGACAATGTTGAATACCTGATTTTCATTGGTCACAGACAATACTGAATACCTGATTTTCATTGGTCACAGGCAATGCTAGATACCTGATTTCCATTGGTTACGGGCAATGTTATTACCCAATTTTCATTGGTCACAGGCAATGCTGAATACTTGATTTTCATTGGTCACATGCAATGTTGAATACCTGATTTTCATTGGTCACATGCAGTTTGTCACTCTGCAGCAGACCAATCAGCTGGTCCTCTGACAGCTCCAGGAACTCTTCAGTGTGGGAGACCAGCAGGAAGTTCTGGAAGATGAACTCTCGGGCTGTGGCCTCCAGCTCTGTGCAAGAGTACATGTCTGCAAACCGATGGATTCCTGCCCACAACAATGGTAATAGTACATGTCTGCAAACTGGTGGATTCCTGCCCACAACAATGGTTAGAGTACATGTCTGCAAACTGATGGATTCCTCTCCACAACAATGGAAAGAAACAGTACATGTCTGCAAACCAATGGATTCCTGTCCACAACAATGGTTAGAGTACATGTCTGCAAACCGATGGATTCCTCTCCACAACAATGGAAAGAAACAGTACATGTCTGCAAACCGATGGATTCCTCTCCACAACAATGGAAACAGTACATGTCTGCAAACCGATGGATTCCTGTCCACAACAATGGTAACAGTACATGTCTGCAAACCGATGGATTCCTGTCCACAACAATGGAAACAGTACATGTCTGCAAACCGATGGATTCCTGTCCACAACAATGGTTAGAGTACATGTCTGCAAACCGATGGATTCCTGTCCACAACAATGGAAACAGTACATGTCTGCAAACTGATGGATTCCTCTCCACAACAATGGTTAGAGTACATGTCTGCAAACTGATGGATTCCTCTCCACAACAATAGTTAGAGTACATGTCTGCAAACCGATGGATTCCTGTCCACAACAATGGAAACAGTACATGTCTGCAAACCGATGGATTCCTGTCCACAACAATGGTAACAGTACATGTCTGCAAACCCACGGATTCCCCACCCCCCTTCCTTCACAGCCCCCCTCTACCCCCACCCCACCTCTACGCCCCCACACAGACTGAGCAGGAAGTGAACATCCCTCCCCTCTCCTCCACAGCCTCCCCTCCACCCCCACCCCTACACACAGACTGATCCAGACAGTTGTAGGGTGTGAGGTGTGACTACAGGAAGTGGACGCCCCTCCCCTCTCTCCTCCACACCACCCCCACCCCTGCACACAGACTGACCCAGACAGTTGTAGGGTGTGAGGTGAGACTGCAGGAAGTGGACGCCCCTCCCCTCTCTCCTCCACACCACCCCCACCCCTACACACAGACTGACCCAGACAGTTGTGAGGTGTGACTACAGGAAGTGAACGCCCCTCCCCTCTCTCCTCCACACCACCCCCACCCCTACACACAGACTGACCCAGACAGTTGTAGGGTGTGAGGTGAGACTACAGGAAGTGGACGCCCCTCCCCTCTCTCCTCCACACCACCCCCACCCCTACACACAGACTGACCCAGACAGTTGGCAGGCGTGAGGTGTGACTGCAGGAAGTGTGCACACATGTTGCGCAGGGAGGTGAGGCCCAGAAGACTGGCCCCCTGCAGGACGCGCTGCACGTTTTCCACGCTGATGACGATTGAGCAGGTGTACATGAAGTCCAACAGCAGCTCCATGGTGTCGGCCTCAATGCCCTGCATGTCCACCACGTCCCGCCCAGACTCCAGCATCCCGTTGGTGAACATGGCCCGCAGGTAGGGGCTGTAGCCCGCTAACACCACCTGGCAGGGAGACAGTGCACTGTGTTGGGATGTGTTGTGTTGGGCTGTGCTGTGTTGGGATGTGTTGTGTTGGGCTGTGCTGTGCTGGGATGTGTTGTGTTGGGCTGTGCTGTGCTGGGATGTGTTGTGTTGGGCTGTGCTGTGTTGGGATGTGTCGTGTTGGGCTGTGCTGTGCTGGGATGTGTTGTGTTGGGCTGTGCTGTGTTGGGATGTGTCGTGTTGGGCTGTGCTGTGTTGGGATGTGTCGTGTTGGGCTGTGCTGTGCTGGGATGTGTTGTGTTGGGCTGTGCTGTGTTGGGATGTGTCGTGTTGGGCTGTGCTGTGTTGGGATGTGCTGCGTTGGGATGTGTCGTGTTGGGCTGTGCTGTGTTGTGTTGTGTTCAACTGTATTGTACTGTATTGGAATGCAGTGTTGCATTGTTCACTGTATTGCATTGTATTGCACTGTATTGTATTTCACTGTATTGCACTGAACTGTATTGTATTGTATTGCGCAGAATTGCAATGAATTATATTGCATTCAACTGTATTGTATTGTATTGACTATTGTACCGAACTGTATTGCAATGTATTGTATTGCATTGAACTGTATTGTATTGCGAAGCATTGTATTTCACTATATTGTATCGCACTTTTTTGCTTTTGTTTCTTCTATTGCACTCTATTGCAATGCATTGTACTGCATTGAATTTGAACTGTATTGTATTGTAAAGCATTGTATTCCACAATCTTGTATTGTATTGAGCTGTATTGTTTTGCACTGTGTTGCAGTCCAGTGTATTCCACTGAGTGTTATGCACTGAACTGTATTGTCTTGCATTGTATTGTATTCCAATGTATTGTACTGAAATGCATTGAATTGTACCGTGTTGTATTGCAATGCATTGTATTCGACTGTACTGTATTGTATTGAACTGCACTGTATCACTCTGCATGCATTACAGTGAACTGTATTATAATATTGTATTGCACTGTATTGAACCCACTGTGTTCCACTGCATTGTACTGCACTGCATTGCATAGTATTGTAATAAACTGTATTGTAGTGTATTGTATTGCATCACACTGTATAACACTGCACTGCATATTACATTGTACTGCATTCCACAGGTGAACATGGCATACAGGTAGGGGCGACAGCCACCAGCACTACAGCAGTACCTGTCCGAAAATATCATGATGATCATATTGATACTAAGATCACCAGCAGGCACTGTCCATCCATAAAATTCTATTGTATTTTATTCAAGTGTTTATAATTTTTATTGTATTGTATTGTACTGTACTGGGTTGAGTTGGGATGGGTGTTATGTGTTGTGTTGTGTTGTAACTTGTATTGCATTGTGTTGTTCATCATCACTTCAGGTTGTATTGAATTTAATTGTATTGTAATGCATTGTACTGTAAATTATTGCACTACAAAAAAAAAAGTAGTACATTATATTGCACTGTATTGTCACAACAAATTGTGTGTGTGTGTGCGTGTGTGTGTATGCGTGTGTGTGTGTGTGTGTGTGTGTGTGAGAGAGAGAGAGAGAGAGAGAGAGAGAGAAATAGATAGAGAGAGAGAAAGAGATAGAGAGAGAAGACAAATACAGAGGAAAATCAGACACACGCTGACACAGACAGAGAATGAGAAAAAGAAACAATGACAGAAAGACACATGCAGTGAGACGCACACAGAGATCGTCTGTCCACCTTATGTGCCGGGAATTTGGTTCCACTGACACTGAGCACAATGTCACACAGCTGCTCCTGCAGTCGTAACTCATGCATGACGCTGAAGGCTTTGGCGGCGTGGCTGTGCACATGGAAGGTTCTGGAATCAATCATGGTGCTGCTGCTCTTCACTGTCAGTGACTGGTAAAAATCTTATCTTCACTCGCAGACGGAACTGGAACAAAATCTGAAAACAAAAAGGGAAAGTAAATTTTGCACAATTGTTATACAGGGAATATAAAAATAAAATGAAAAGTTATTTTCTTTGTTTGTTTTGTTTTATGAGAATATCTTAGAACTGACTGAACTGAAGCAGAATAAGGAAAGCAAGTTTTGTTGTTGTTTATCATCAGTTTATAACTAAGTGATGTTTTTTGTTACAGGGAATGTCTCAGAACTGACTGAACTGAAGCAGAGCTACGCGTTCTAGTATCAAGAAATCAAATGCACAAGCTTGATTTTTTTTCTTCAGTTCAAAAAGATTCTATTTTGATTTTTCTCTTCTTTGAATAGTTTTAGGCGCACATAATTAAAAACAGAATTGTGTGAAGTCAGAAAAGCAAGATATACACAAAGTAGTCATGCAGTAATCAGAAAAGGAATGTACTTCCAATTCTGGTTACTGGTCTAGATTACACAATACACTGCTGTAATTTAAATAAGTCAAAAACTCCTGTTTTATTACACAACAGTGTCAACACACTGCTGTAATCTGAATAAGTCAAAAACTCCTGTTTTATTACACAATACACTGCTGTAATCTGAATAAGTCAAGAACTCCTGTTTTAACAGGTGACCTGGTTGAAACAAACTCGTCACAAGGCATCACATCAGCAGCGCAGCTACACAACTGTTGATGTAACAGATGAAGAAAGTCATCACAAGATCTTCTTACCTCAGCAGCACTTGACTGCTGACTGCATTGCCGTTTGCACTCGACTACTGTTGCCGTGTTGGTCTCAAACAGTCAAAGGCATCGTTTTTAATCCTCGAAATTAACAAAGGCAATCGATTCAGTTAAGTCAATGAACTATCCGATATGTGCGAAGTGTTTCACTTTAAAGAAGACACAATTGACACCACCACAAGGCGCTGTACTGATCGATAAATTTTGATCAATAAACGTGATACGTATCTCGTAAGAGCTTCATATGAAGGACGACTTACTCCAAGTTATCATCGTTAAATAGACACTTCCACAGATGAAATGATAAAAATCTGTAGTTGTATAATTACCTGCAATGCCCAGACTGTGTAAACTTATGTCTAAAACATATAAGCGTTGTAATATTAACCACAAATGGACTGCAATGTCGAATGCATTTTTCCCTTGAAAACAACAGCAAAATTTATCAACCGGAAGTTTTTGTTTTAATGTATTAAGTTGCCTCCCCTTGTTGCCACAATATTCAGCATCTGTGAAAAAATGTCTCCCACAGACACATAAACCAGGTCGTTAAATTCCAGTCATCATTATCACACAGAATTCCTGTAATGCTGAGTGTCAGAAAATTTTCTAGTAACAACAGTAAATTAACTTGATTTCGTTTCCACTATTTTTTCTTGTATCTACCTTTTTATTTCATTTTGCTACATTTTATTGTATTTTATTACATTTTATTGTATTTTCTTATCATATCCCCTTGAGTATTTATCCTGAAGCACTCATGTGTGTGGAGTATTGTTATTTATTTATTTATTTATTTGAACAGATCGAGACAGGCAGACTGATTGAGACAGAAAAAGATGGAGAGACATAGACGGAAAAGATGCGAGAGACTCGACACACAGAGAGAAATAGCGGAGACAGACTAGAGACAAAGAAACAGACAGAGAGAGGGAGAGAGAATGATGACAAAGACAGAGAGACAGAGAGAGGGAGAGAGAATGATGACAAAGACAGAGACAGAGAGAGGGAGAGACAATGATGACAAAGACAGAGAGAGAGAGAGAGGGAGAGAGAATGATGACAAAGACAGAGAGAGGGAGAGAGGGAGAGAGAATGATAGACAAAGACAGAGACAGAGAGAGGGAGAGAGAATGATGACAAAGACAGAGACAGAGAGAGGGAGAATGATGACAAAGACAGCGAGACAGAGAGAGGGAGAGAGAATGATGACAAAGACAGAGAGAGAGAGAGAGGGAGAGAGAATGATGACAAAGACAGAGAGAGGGAGAGAGAATGATAGACAAAGACAGAGAGACAGAGAGAGGGAGAGAGAATGATGACAAAGACAGACAGACAGACAGAGAGAGAGGGAGAGAGAATGATAGACAAAGACAGAGAGACAGAGAGAGGGAGAGAGAATGATGACAAAGACAGAGACAGAGAGAGGGAGAGAGAATGATAGACAAAGACAGACAGAGAGAGGGAGAGAGAATGATGACAAAGACAGAGACAGAGAGAGGGAGAGAGAATGATGACAAAGACAGAGAGACAGAGAGAGGGAGAGAGAATGATAGACAAAGACAGAGACAGAGAGAGGGAGAGAATGATGACAAAGACAGCGAGACAGAGAGAGGGAGAGAGAATGATGACAAAGACAGACAGAGAGAGGGAGAGAGAATGATGACAAAGACAGCGACAGAGAGAGGGAGAGAGAATGATGACAAAGACAGAGACAGAGAGAGGGAGAGAATGATGATAAAGACAGCGAGACAGAGAGAGGGAGAGAGAATGATGACAAAGACAGAGACAGAGAGAGGGAGAGAGAATGATGACAAAGACAGAGAGACAGAGAGAGGGAGAGAGAATGATGACAAAGACAGCGAGACAGAGAGAGGGAGAGAGGGAGAGAGAATGATGACAAAGACAGAGACAGAGAGAGGGAGAGAGAATGATGACAAAGACAGCGAGACAGAGAGAGGGAGAGAGAATGATGACAAAGACAGAGAGACAGAGAGAGGGAGAGAATGATGACAAAGACAGAGAGACAGAGAGAGGGAGAGAATGATGACAAAGACAGAGAGACAGAGAGAGAGGGAGAGATAATGATGACAAAGACAGAGACAGAGAGAGGGAGAGAGAATGATGACAAAGACAGAGAGACAGAGAGGGAGAGAGAATGATGACAAAGACAGAGACAGAGAGGGAGAGAGAATGATGACAAAGACAGAGACAGAGAGAGGGAGAGAGAATGATAGACAAAGACAGAGACAGAGAGAGGGAGAGAGAATGATGACAAAGACAGAGACAGAGAGAGGGAGAGAGAATGATAGACAAAGACAGAGACAGAGAGAGGGAGAGAGAATGATAGACAAAGACAGAGAGACAGAGAGAGGGAGAGAGAATGATGACAAAGACAGAGACAGAGAGAGGGAGAGAATGATGATAAAGACAGCGAGACAGAGAGAGGGAGAGAGAATGATGACAAAGACAGAGACAGAGAGAGGGAGAGAGAATGATGACAAAGACAGAGACAGAGAGAGGGAGAGAGAATGATGACAAAGACAGAGAGACAGAGAGAGGGAGAGAGAATGATGACAAAGACAGAGACAGAGAGAGGGAGAGAATGATGACAAAGACAGCGAGACAGAGAGAGGGAGAGAGAATGATGACAAAGACAGAGAGACAGAGAGAGGGAGAGAGAATGATGACAAAGACAGAGACAGAGAGAGGGAGAGAGAATGATGACAAAGACAGAGACAGAGAGAGGGAGAGAGAATGATGACAAAGACAGAGAGACAGAGAGAGGGAGAGAGAATGATGACAAAGACAGAGAGACAGAGAGAGGGAGAGAGAATGATGACAAAGACAGAGAGACAGAGAGAGGGAGAGAGGGAGAGAGAATGATGACAAAGACAGAGACAGAGAGAGGGAGAGAATGATGACAAAGACAGCGAGACAGAGAGAGGGAGAGAGAATGATGACAAAGACAGAGAGACAGAGAGAGGGAGAGAATGATGACAAAGACAGAGAGACAGAGAGAGGGAGAGAATGATGACAAAGACAGAGAGACAGAGAGAGGGAGAGAGAATGATGACAAAGACAGAGACAGAGAGAGGGAGAGAGAATGATAGACAAAGACAGAGAGACAGAGAGAGGGAGAGAGAATGATAGACAAAGACAGACAGACAGAGAGAGGGAGAGAGAATGATGACAAAGACAGAGAGGTAGAGAGAATGATAGACAAAGACAGACAGACAGAGAGAGGGAGAGAGAATGATGACAAAGACAGAGAGAGAGAGAGGGAGAGAGAATGATGACAAAGACAGAGAGACAGAGAGAGGGAGAGAGAATGATAGACAAAGACAGACAGACAGAGAGAGGGAGAGAGAATGATGACAAAGACAGAGAGACAGAGAGGGAGAGAGAATGATGACAAAGACAGAGAGAGGGAGAGAGAATGATGATAAAGACAGAGAGACAGAGAGAGGGAGAAAGAATGATGACAAAGACAGAGAGACAGAGGGGGAGAGAGAGGGGTGACAGGGAGATAATTTGATATACTGATCACGAAACTTTGAACGGGTTACGTCTCTCCCTTTGTTCCACTGGCAGTACTCTCTCTCTGTCTCTGTCTCTGTCTCTCTCTCTGTCTCTGTCTCTGTCTCTCTCTCTGTCTCTCTCTCTCTCTCTCTCTCTCTCTCTCTTTCTCATTTACTGTATTTATATACATTAGTGTCATGAATGCATGTATCATGACTAAATATCTGTAAATGTTTGCTGTGTATTTGAGTGTATTTGGCGGAATGTCATATGTATTTCTATAACTTTTTCAGTGTCATATTGTGAATATTTTGATTTCGTATTTCTTTGCCCTGAGGGCTAGATGTAAGCACATGCATGCTTATTCCACTTCCCGCATAAAAAAGATTCGTTGGTTGGTTCGTTGGTTTGCTCTCTCTCTCTCTCTCTCTCTCTCTCTCTCTCTCTCTCTCTCTCTCTCTCTCTCTCTCTCTCTCTCTCTCAGAGACATTCCAGTAGTCTACCGAGTTCCAAAGATTCGAACCCAGAACACATTCATGCTATGGGCAAGAGAATTGTGGCGCACTGAGTCGTGGAGTCAGTGCCGGACTGCCGACGGTCAGCCGGTCCACCCTATCTCTCCACCCGTGGGGCTACGGCCACCCCTACCCAGGGTCAGACGAGGTGGAAAAACAAAAGAGTGTACCTACATACTATCGCTGTTTCACTTCCTCGTTTTCTGTTTCCTAACCTGTCGCAGTAACACACACACACACACACACACACACACACACACACACATTTTTCACGAGGTCATCAGTGTTTCTGGGCAAGACGGACGCTCGCGCGTCCTTGACCTCCCCCCCCCTCCCCCTTCTCCCGCCCGCCCCCCCCCCCGGCCCCCGCCCCCTTGCTTTTATGCTTTCGAGAAATCGCAACCCTCCGTCCACCCCTCACTACACACACACACACACACACACACACACACACACACAACCAGTGTGACCTTTAACGCCAGTCACCCTACACACAAAATACCTCCGTCTTTCCAGCCGGGTTGTAAGTGGGACAGGGGGAGGTACACATAATGCACAAGCGAAACCCGCTTCAACAAGGTGACAGTGTACTACTGCCCTGTGACAGTGCTGACGATGGCTGACAATGTATAATTTCGGGCCCATGACAGTATTGACAATGACAATGTAATAACTCATGGTCTATGACTATGCTGATACTAACTCCTGGCCTGTGACAAAAGTGCACCGTTTTGTGGTATCAGTTTAGAGATATGTATTCTGTCAGTTCCTGTCCAAAGTGGATTTTCCCAGAACGTTTCTTTTCCTGACGAAGGGGTGAAGCCAGTAACCTGTGTTCCTGCTGAAAAAAAAACCTGTCAGACAGTGCTGGGTTTCCGCCAGTGGAGCGAATGTTCATTTCAAGGAGAGAGAAGTCAGGAGGCAAACTGGAACGACGAATTACCAGGTAAGATATCATGTGGCAGAGATCTTCCACAGCACAGCACAATGTGTCATGTCATGGCATTTGAACTACACATTACAAAGCAGGTTATCATATGGCAGAGATATTCCACAGCACAGTACATGTCTTGTCATGGCATTTAAACTACACATTACAAGGTAGGTTATCACTGATGTCGGTGGTGGAGGTGATCGTGAAGTGGAAGGTAAGTTTGATTGTCATGTGGTCACGACACGACTTGAACTGTACTGCTCTGTGAACTGAACTGTGAACTCTTAACGGTGTGATCTTGCCAAATGAATTGTCGTCATTTGTGTACGCCTTCCGGTTTGCTAGGTTCCCTTCATGTGTCCCTATCCTGTCTTTTTTTTTTTTCCTTCTCAAACATGACCTTGATCTTAATTTTGGCGGATAGCAGAAACAAGAAACACATACACACACACACACACACACACACACACACACACACACACACACACACACACTCTGACACATACACACACTGCACACACACTGGCACTCACACACACACACACACACACACACACACACACTACCCCCCACCCCCACCCACCCTAAAACACACTGTTCCACTTGTCACCCAAACCACCAAACACCTCTGTGGAACGACAGTCTCAACACACCTTGTTGCTCTCGTTAGACCCAGACCCACGCAGCGTAAAGAAGGAATATATTCATAGCCCCGCCCACCCCACCCCACGCCCCACACGCACGCACCGTGGCACACACACATGTTGTCACCCAAACCAACAACACCGTTCTGAGGAATGACACATTCACAGTCTCAACGCACACTCTGTGTAACGCTAGACTCTCTACACTCTGTGTTACGTTAGACTCAAAGCCACAAGGTGTGAGACGGGAACGTTTAAATGTGAAGACCTAAAGCCACGCGGCCAAAGGAAGGAAAGTTTAAATGCTATTGTCTGGGCATTAAGCGTTAGGTGTTAATGACACAATGTTCCACCATAATGTTATCATCCAAAACACGTTCCACAGTCGGAAGTGGGTCGGAAACATTATCGATGACAGATACCTGCTTTAATTACGTTTTAATTACGTTTTCACCCGTGTTTTTCCTTTTCCGGCCAGTCCGCTGTGCATAGGATTGCCCTTTCCCCCAGCTGGACTGGAAAATCCAACCAAGAGTCAAG
>NC_134908.1:470752-490752 GCF_041734735.1 Babylonia areolata
GCTGACCCACAACGGACACCTGGGGTTTTCAGTGGGGTGTGGTGACGTCATGAAGGCTGACCCACAACGGACACCTGGGGTTTTCAGTGGGGTGTGGTGACGTCATGAAGGCTGACCCACAACGGACACCTGGGGTTTTCAGTGGGGTGTGGTGACGTCATGAAGGCTGACCCACAACGGACACCTGGGGTTTTCAGTGTGGTGTGGCGACGTCATGAAGGCTGACCCACAACGGACACCTGGGGTTTTCAGTGAGGTGTGGTGACGTCATGAAGGCTGACCCACAACGGACACCTGGGGTTTTCAGTGTTGTGTGGTGACGTCATGAAGGCTGACCCACAACGGACACCTGGAGTTTTCAGTGGGGTGTGGTGACGTCATGAAGGCTGACCCACAACGGACACCTGGGGTTTTCAGTGGGGTGTGGTGACGTCATGAAGGCTGACCCACAACGGACACCTGGGGTTTTCAGTGGGGTGTGGTGACGTCATGAAGGCTGACCTACAACGGACACCTGGGGTTTTCAGTGGGGTGTGGTGACGTCATGAAGGCTGACCCACAACGGACACCTGGGGTTTTCAGTGAGGTGTGGTGACGTCATGAAGGCTGACCCACAACGGACACCTGGGGTTTTCAGTGAGGTGTGGTGACGTCATGAAGGCTGACCCAGAACGGACACCTGGGGTTTTCAGTGGCTTGGGTCTTCTGCTTCTTCCTTTTTGGCTGCCTCTGGATCCCACATTCAGTCTAACACACCAGTACACGTTTCCGTGCATGACCGTTTTTACCGGCCCAGTCCGTCATGCTGGCATCCATATTACGTTTTCGGGAGGGGTGGGTGCATACCGGGTATGTTCTTGTTTCCATTATGCAGTGACCACCGAACGCTGACACAGATTGCGCTGGGATCTTTAACGTGCCTGTTTTAATCTTCCGCATGTCTGTACCCACCAAGGGCGTTCAGGCGCTAGTTGGTGAATCATGCAGACTGGACCTGGACTTGCCAAAACAGGAAGCCGGTGGTTTCCTAGCGGAGAATGGCGCCGGGGTGAAATCTAAGGGTGGTGGTGGTTTGAGGCCGTGACACCGGCGCTGTCTCGTCGACTGCCAAGCGTGTGACCTGAACTGTGACCTGAATTGTGTCGTATTCAGTCACCACAAAACACACCACCACACACACACACACACACACACACACACATTGTGGGGTGGGGAGTGGGGTAGGGTTGGCGGGGGAAGGGAGTGAGAGACAAAGGGAAGTAAATGCCGACTAGCACCAACCAGTGTTAATTGTTGTCTCCCATGCACCATCATTTGTCGACAACATTACCCGCTTGCTCAAAAACAGAATAGAGTAGAATAGAATAAACGAAACGAAACGAAACGCAACGCAACGAAACGAAACTAAAGGTATACATTATATATAATATTATATAGTGTATATTTAAACACATATTTACACACATGTAGCGTCAGTTTCATCTCTCTCTCTCTCTCCCTCTCCTCTCCTCTCTCTTCCCCCCCTCTCGCTCTCTCCCTTTCTCTCCCCCCCTCTCTCTCTCCCCCTCTCTGTCTCCCTCTCTCTCGCTCCCCCCTCCCCCCCTCTCTCTCTCTATATATATATGTATATATAAAACAACGGGAAGTGTGTGTTTCTGTCCGAACCGATAAAGTGGATCGTATGTCTGTATCTCTTTCATTCCATCGCATCAAAAGAAAATTATTTTAATCTGTTAATTCTGAGCATTTGTACGCAGCTTTGGTCGTTCATGATTAATGCATGTGACTGTTTTTTTTCTTTCTCTCTCAAGGCTTCAGACATCACTGTATGAGAAACTACTACTCCTTTTACGACTACTGCTACCACTATTCTGCGTTTATATGGCGCAATCTCCTCATGTAAAGAAAGAAAAGATATGCATATATATCATACAATATCATGTGAACCATGTAACCTGGGTAGAGGTTAAAACACACACACACACACACACACACACACACACACACACACACACACACACAGAGGAGAATATGTACAGGGGAATCCCGAGCTATAGACTATATTTCGTAAAGCGTCATCGGGTAATCCCAGCTGTAGGCCATTCATTTCGAACGCGTCACTTGGGAACCCCCAGCTATTCTTAGAAGCCATCTTTTATGTATTTCTCGTGCCAGTGAGTGTTGCAGTCTAACTTGGCTGGCGGTGTTTTAATTACCTTTCAACCTTTAATACCAGTCCATAATCACAATGTCATCTTCTCCACTGACTTTGCAGGGCTGGCAAATGACGTGTCTGCAGCCTGCCGGAAATGCGCAGGGTTGCTGTTCCTGCGGTGGGGGTCCCGAGTCGCTGCTGTGTCTGACGTCATGTCCTGTCGGCCATTTTGAGAGCTCCGTGCGGAGCACCACAGACTGTCTCGTCACCCCCTCCACCCCGGGTATATCTAGGGCTGGGTGGGGGGAGGGGTGGGGGATCAGGAGGAGGGAGTGGGTGGAGAAGGGATGTGGGAAGAGATGTGTGTGTGTGTGTGTGTGTGTGTGTGTGTGTGTGTGTGTGTGTGTGTGTGAAACGTCAGTGTTGTTATGATGTAATATCTATATTCTTCAGTTTATACCATCATAATGACATTTGTTTCATTATAACGTAATATCTATATTTTTCAGTTGATACCATAATAAAAGCATCAGTGTCATTATAATGTAACAAACTATATTTTTCTGTTTCAGTTTTCATCTTGAAGACATCAGTGTCATTATAATGTACTATCAATGTTTCTCTGTTTAAACCACCATGAAGACTTCGGTATCATTATATTTGATACAAATATTTTTTTCAGTTTAAACCATCATAAAGACATCACTGTCATTATAATGTAACATCTGTATTTCTCAGTTTCAATTTTCAATAAAACCATCTTGAAGACGTCAGTGTCATTATAATGTAATATCAACGTTTTTTTTCTGTTTAAACAATCATGGAAACATCACTGTCATAATGTGACAAAAGTATTTTTTCAGTACAAACCATCATACATAAACAAAGACATTGTGATTGTATTCTATATCAATATTTTTCAGACATCATTGTGATTGTATTTTATATCAATATTTTTCTGTTTAAACCATCATGAAGAAATCACTGTCATTATAATGTGACATTAATATTTTTCAGTACAAACCATCATAAACAAAGACATCATTGTGATTGTATTTTATATCAACATTTTTTCAGTTTAAACCATCAAACACAAAGACACCAGTGTCACTGCAATGTACTATCAATGTTTTTCAGACACCAGTGTCACTGCAATGTACTATCAATGTTTTTCAAAGACACCAGTGTCACTGCAGTGTACTATCAATGTTTTTCAGACACCAGTGTCACTGCAATGTACTATCAATGTTTTTCAGACACCAGTGTCACTGCAATGTACTATCAATGTTTTTCAGAGACACCAGTGTCACTGCAGTGTACTATCAATGTTTTTCAGAGACACCAGTGTCACTGCAATGTACTATCAATGTTTTTCAGAGACACCAGTGTCACTGCAGTGTACTATCAATGTTTTTCAGAGACACCAGTGTCACTGCAGTGTACTATCAATGTTTTTCAGAGACACCAGTGTCACTGCAATGTACTATCAATGTTTTTCAAAGACACCAGTGTCACTGCAATGTACTATCAATGTTTTTCAGAGACACCAGTGTCACTGCAATGTACTATCAATGTTTTTCAGACACCAGTGTCACTGCAATGTACTATCAATGTTTTTCAGACACCAGTGTCACTGCAATGTACTATCAATGTTTTTCAGAGACACCAGTGTCACTGCAATGTACTATCAATGTTTTTCAGACACCAGTGTCACTGCAATGTACTATCAATGTTTTTCAGAGACACCAGTGTCACTGCAATGTACTATCAATGTTTTTCAGAGACACCAGTGTCACTGCAGTGTACTATCAATGTTTTTCAGACACCAGTGTCACTGCAGTGTACTATCAATGTTTTTCAGACACCAGTGTCACTGCAATGTACTATCAATGTTTTTCAGAGACACCAGTGTCACTGCAATGTACTATCAATGTTTTTCAGACACCAGTGTCACTGCAGTGTACTATCAATGTTTTTCAGACACCAGTGTCACTGCAGTGTACTATCAATGTTTTTCAGAGTGTCCTCGGGGCAGATTTGGCTGGAAGTGCAATCTGGAATGTAGATGCGAGTCGGGAAGCAATCCAGGATGTGACGTGAAGACAGGGAAATGTGAAGCAGGGTGCGACGTGAAGACAGGGAAATGTGAAGCAGGGTGCGACGTGAAGACAGGGAAATGTGAAGCAGGGTGTGAAGATGACAGATACGGACCACACTGCCTCTTTCGTAAGTTCTCTGACATTGTTAAAAAAAAGTTGTTTTTTTCTAGTAAAAGACTGTTGCTAACATTGTTATAAAACGTTCTTTCCAGGAAAAGACTGCTTTTAACATTGTTACAAAACGTTCTTTTCAGTAACAGACTTCTAACATCGTAACAAAACGTCCTTTTCAGTAACAGACTTCTAACATCGTTATAAAACGTTCTTTTCAGTAACAGACTTCTAACATCGTTATAAAACGTCCTTTTCAGTAACAGACTTCTAACATCGTTACAAAACGTCCTTTTCAGTAACAGACTTCTAACATTGTTACAAAACGTTCTTTTCAGTAACAGACTTCTAACATCGTAACAAAAACTGCTTCTAACATCATCATAAGACGTCCTTTCCAGTAAAAGACTGATTCTAACATCGTTATAAAACGTTCTTTTCAGAAAAAGACTGCTTCTGACATTGTTACAAAACGTCCTTTCTAGTGAAAGACTGCTTCTAACATGGATACAAAACGTTCTTTCCAGTGAAAGATTGCTTCTAACATCGTTACAAAACGTTCTTTCTAGTGAAAGACTGCTTCTAACATCGATACAAAACGTTCTTTCCAGTGAAAGACTGCCTCTATGACGTGTTTGGGAGGACGTACACAGGCACTCAGAACACAACGATGGCCGGACACACGTGCAAAACGTGGGAACGGGACTCTGCGCAGTTCCTGCCAGGTGACAATCCTCACAACTTCTGTCGAAACCCCAGGCTACAACGCAGAGGATATGCCAGGCAACCCTGGTGTTACGTGGACATGACGTCACACGGCCTCTCTGACGTCAACATTACGTCGCATGCTGTCGCTGAGGACAATGACGAAACCATCGAACTTTGTGACCTCAAACGATGTAGTAAGTGGGAATCTCGGCTTTGTTTGTGGTCTGTTAACACCCAGCTTGTGTGATATACCCGGGACACACCAAGGGGAGTGGGGAGGGGGGGGGGGGGGGTATCCAGGCTGTTTATCAGTGCTTTAGTCTGTAAGAGCAGCTACTTGGTGAACACTGTACCCTTGTTATCTTCTTGTGTTTGTTGATATTGTTGGCTGTGTAGGTAAAGTATGAACCATGTCACCTGGATGTAAGGTAAAGTATGAACCATGTCACCTGGATGTAAGGTAAAGTATGAACCATGTCACCTGGATGTAAGGTAAAGTATGAACCATGTCACCTGGATGTAAGGTAAAGTGTGAACCATGTCACCTGGATGTAAGGTAAAATATGAACCGTGTCACCTGGATGTATAGGTAAAGTATGAACCATGTGTGTGTGTGTGTGTGTGTGTGTGTGTGTGTGTGTGTGTGTGTGTGTGTGTGTGTGTGTGTGTGTGTGTGTTGCAGACTGTCCCAGCTACCTGTTTGGGGAGAGCTGTGTCAACCAGTGTCACTGCCGGAACACGACAGAGGTGTGTGACGTCACCACTGGAAGCTGTCTGTCTGGCTGTGCTGCCGGCTGGCTGGAGAGTGACTGTCAGAAACGTCAGTCTGTCTGTCTGTTAGTCTGTCTGTCTGGCTGTGCTGCCGGCTGGCTGGAGAGTGACTGTCAGAAACGTCAGTCTGTCTGTCTGTTAGTCTGTCTGTCTGTATGTCAGTTTGTCTGACTGTCTGTCTGTCTGTCTGTCGGTCGGTCGGTCTGTCAGTTTGTCTGTCTGTCTGTCTGTCTGTCTGTCTGTCAGTTTGTCTGTCTCTCAGTCAGTCAGTCAGTCAGTCAGTCTGTCTGTCTGTCTGTCTGTATGTATGACTGTCTACCTGTCTGTTTGTCTACCTGTCTGTCTGTCTGTCAGCATGGTAAAGTTGTTGTACTGCAGGATGGTTTGACCGTGACTGTCAGAACACTCTGTGTCTGCCTGCCTGTAAAACGGCGTTGGATAAGTCAGTTCACTGATTTGAGATGACTGACACCATTAGAATATTGACTGTGTGATTGGTGCTGCAGTTTGTTAGTGTCTTGTATGTACAAGGCCCCCAGTTCTGTACATTTAACATGGAAATTGTACAGCTTGGTTCAACACCAAAACCATTCGCTTAGCTTATTTGCAAGGCAGTTGGTTTTCATGTACAATAATTTGTTGCATGGGAAGAATTAATGCTAGAATTATAACAGATACCAACATGGTGTTGTTTGAAGTGTTCATCGCTGTGCAATTATGCTGTTGCTGGAAAATGTATGACTCATAGCCTGTTGGTGGGTCAGTTATCAGCAACACTGAACTGTGTGACCTTGTGTCCACAGGCTGTGACACTGTGGTGGTCAGTGTGTGACCTTGTGTCCACAGGCTGTGACACTGTGGTGGTCAGTGTGTGACCTTGTGTCCACAGGCTGTGACACTGTGGTGGTCAGTGTGTGACCTTGTGTCCACAGGCTGTGACACTGTGGTGGTCAGTGTGTGACCTTGTGTCCACAGGCTGTGACACTGTGGTGGTCAGTGTGTGACCTTGTGTCCACAGCCTGTGACACTGTGGTGGTCAGTGTGTGACCTTGTGTCCACAGGCTGTGACACTGTGGTGGTCAGTGTGTGACCTTGTGTCCACAGGCTGTGACACTGTGGTGGTCAGTGTGTGACCTTGTGTCCACAGGCTGTGACACTGTGGTGGTCAGTGTGTGACCTTGTGTCCACAGGCTGTGACACTGTGGTGGTCAGTGTGTGACCTTGTGTCCACAGGCTGTGACACTGTGTTGGTCAGTGTGTGACCTTGTGTCCACAGGCTGTGACACTGTGGTGGTCAGTGTGTGACCTTGTGTCCACAGGCTGTGACACTGTGGTGGTCAGTGTGTGACCTTGTGTCCACAGGCTGTGACACTGTGGTGGTCAGTGTGTGACCTTGTGTCCACAGGCTGTGACAAGGGTCACTATGGTGCTGGCTGTAAACAGACGTGTGGCACGTGCTACGACAGTGAGTGTGACCCAGAAACTGGACAGTGCCTGCTGGGCTGTGTGCCAGGCTTCTCCGGCCAGCACTGTGACCAAGGTGAAGGTCAGTTTTGTTTGGGGTCCTGACACCTCTTCTTTATGTTGCGTGACTGGATTGCCTCCCCTGATGACAGAGTAGACAACCAAATGGTCCCAACAAAGCTGCTGAAAAATAAAGAAACAAATAAACAAGCAAACAACAACAACAATAAATAAGAACAAAAACAAACAAATAAAAAAAAAACAAAAAAAAACAACAGAACAAACAACCCCCAGGAAACAACAACAACACAAACAATCAAAAGAATCAATCAATCAACAACAACAACACAAATAATCAAACAATCAACAACAACACAAACAATCAAACAATCAACAACACAAACAAACAATCAACAACACAAACAATCAAACAATCAACAACAACAACACAAACAATCAAAATAATCAACAACAACAATACAAACAATCAAAACAATCTAACAGTCAACAACAACAGCACACACAATCAAAACAATCTAACAGTCAACAACAACAACAACAACACAAACAATCAAAACAATCAACAACACAAACAATCAAAACAATCAAACAACAACAACACAATCAAAACAATCAATCAATCAACAACAACAACACAAACAATCAAAACAATCAAACAATCAACAACAACAACACAAACAATCAACAACAACAACAACACAAACAAACAATCAAAACAATCAAACAATCAACAACACAATCAAAACAATCAAACAATCAACAACAACAACACACACAATCAAAACAATCAAACAACAACAAAACCTAACCAAGCAACAACTGAACTGTTCAATGTGCCATGCTCAACAGCGGGGTTCTCCTATGACCGGCAATGCGGGAATCTACATGGGCAAACTCAATGCTATTGCAATGTTGCAATGCTCAACCAAAAATTATAGACCGTTGTTGCCAACACAACAAAAATAAGTTATGTACATAATATAACATTGCATAACGTAACATAACAGCATAGCATAGTACAACGTACATACCATAGTACAGGATATGATTAGAGGGTATGGTATGGTATGGTATGGTATGGTATGGTGTGGTATGGTATGGTATGGTATGGTATGGTATGGTGTGGTGTGGTGTGGTATGGTATGGTATGGTATGGTGTGGTGTGGTGTGGTGTGGTATGGTATGGTATGGTGTGGTGTGGTGTGGTGTGGTATGGTGTGGTATGGTATGGTATGGTGTGGTATGGTATGGTATGGTATGGTATGGTATGGTGTGGTGTGGTGTGGTGTGGTGTGGTATGGTGTGGTATGGTATGGTATGGTATGGTATGGTATGGTGTGGTGTGGTGTGGTGTGGTATGGTGTGGTATGGTATGGTATGGTATGGTATGGCAAGGTTCTGTACTATACAATACATTATGGTGTGGTATGGTATGGTATGGTATGGTATGGTGTGGTGTGGTGTGGTATGGTATGGTATGGTATGGTATGGTGTGGTATGGCATGGTATGGCATGGTGTGGTATGGTATGGTATGGTGTGGAATGGTATGGTGTGGTGTGGTGTGGTATGGTGTGGTATGGTATGGTATGGTATGGTATGGCATGGTGTGGTATGGTATGGTATGGTGTGGAATGGTATGGTGTGGTGTGGTGTGGTGTGGTATGGTGTGGTATGGTATGGTGTGGTATGGTATGGTGTGGTATGGTATGGTATGGCATGGTGTGGTATGGTATGGTATGGTGTGGTGTGGTATGGTATGGTATGGTATGGTGTGGTGTGGTGTGGTATGGTATGGTATGGTGTGGTGTGGTATGGTATGGTATGGTATGGTATGGTGTGGTGTGGTGTGGTATGGTATGGTATGGTATGGTGTGGTGTGGTGTGGTATGGTATGGTGTGGTATGGTATGGTGTGGTGTGGTGTGGTGTGGTGTGGTGTGGTATGGTGTGGTGTGGTATGGTATGGTATGGTATGGTATGGTATGGTATGGTGTGGTGTGGTATGGTGTGGTGTGGTATGGTATGGTATGGTATGGTATGGTGTGGTGTGGTGTGGTGTGGTGTGGTGTGGTATGGTATGGTATGGTGTGGTGTGGTGTGGTGTGGTGTGGTATGGTGTGGTGTGGTATGGTATGGTGTGGTGTGGTGTGGTGTGGTGTGGTATGGTATGGTATGGTGTGGTGTGGTATGGTATGGTATGGTATGGTATGGTATGGTGTGGTGTGGTGTGGTGTGGTATGGTGTGGTGTGGTGTGGTGTGGTGTGGTGTGGTGTGGTATGGTATGGTATGGTGTGGTGTGGTGTGGTGTGGTATGGTATGGTGTGGTATGGTGTGGTATGGTATGGTGTGGTGTGGTGTGGTGTGGTATGGTGTGGTGTGGTATGGTGTGGTGTGGTGTGGTGTGGTATGGTGTGGTGTGGTATGGTATGGTGTGGTGTGGTGTGGTGTGGTATGGTATGGTATGGTATGGTATGATATGGCAAGGTTCTGTACTATACGATACATTGTGGTGTGGTGTGGTATGGTGTGGTATGGTAATGGTATGGTGTGGTGTGGTGTGGTGTGGTGTGGTATGATATGGTATGGTGTGGTGTGGTGTGGTGTGGTTTGGTATGGTGTGGTATGGTATGGTGTGGTATATGGTATGGTGTGGTATGGTGTGGTGTGGTGTGGTATGTTATGGTATGGTATGTTATGGTATGGTATGGTATGGTGTGGTATGGTATGGTGTGGTATGGTATGGTGTAGTATGGTATGGTGTGGTGTGGTGTGGTGTGGTGTGGTATGGTATAGTATGGTACGGTATGGTATGGTGTGGTGTGGTGTGGTATGGTATAGTATGGTACGGTATGGTATGGTGTGGTGTGGTGTGGTATGGTATAGTATGGTACGGTATGGTATGGTGTGGTGTGGTGTGGTATGGTATAGTATGGTACGGTATGGTATGGTGTGGTGTGGTATGGTATGGTGTGGTATGGTATGGTGTGGTATGGTGTGGTGTGGTATGTTATGGTATGGTATGGTATGGTGTAGTATGGTATGGTGTGGTGTGGTGTGGTGTGGTATGGTATAGTATGGTACGGTATGGTATGGTGTGGTGTGGTGTGGTATGGTATAGTGTGGTACGGTATGGTATGGTATGGTGTGGTGTAGTATGTTCTGGTGTGGTGTGGTGTGGTATGGTATGGTATAGTATGGTACGGTATGGTATGGTGTGGTGTGGTGTAGTATGGTATGGTGTGGTATGGTATGGTATGGTATGGTGTGGTGTAGTATGTTCTGGTGTGGTGTGGTGTGGTATGGTATGGTATGGTGTGGTGTGGTGTGGTGTGGTATGGTGTGGTGTGGTGTGGTGTGGTGTGGTATAGTATGGTGTGGTGTGGTATGGTGTGGTATAGTATGGTATGGTATGGTATGGTGTGGTGTAGTATGGTGTGGTGTGGGATGGTATGGTATGGTGTGGTGTGGTGTGGTGTGGTATGGTATGGTGTGGTGTGGTGTGGTGTGGTATAGTATGGTGTGGTGTGGTATGGTGTGGTATAGTATGGTATGGTGTGGTATGGTGTGGTGTGGTGTGGTGTGGTATGGTATGGTGTGGTGTGGTGTGATGTGGTATGGTGTGGTATGGTATGGTATGGTGTGGTGTGGTGTGGTGTGGTGTGGTATGGTGTGGTGTGGTGTGGTGTGGTGTGGGTCAGTACAGTACAGTATGGTACAGTACGGTACGGTATGGTATTATATGGTATGGAATGACACAGTACAGTACAGTACAGTACTGTACAGTACAGTACTATACTATACTATACTATACTATACTATACTAGTATAGTGCGTGACGTGACGTGACGTGACGTGACTTGACGACCTGACACAGCACAGACCAACAACATAACGTCACCATTCCGTCCCTTCAAACAGCACCACCCCCTCCCTCCAACACCTCTCGCCCTCCCTCCGCCCCGCTGGTTCGCTGTCGGCCTTGTCACGTGACCTGCAGCATGTGCGTTGGCGCGCGGGACGAGGACTGCAGCAAGTGCCCGGAGGGGCGCCACCTGGAGGCGGTGAGCGGTGCCGGGGGCCGGGGGACCAGGGGGAGGTGTGTCATCCAGGCCCAGCTCTTTCCTCTCCTCGTCGTCTGCATCGTTGGCGTGGCGGCCGGTGTGGTGGTGGTGGTGGTGGTGGTGGTGTGCGTGGTGAAACGTTGTCGTCGTCGCTGTGGTGGTAAGAGCTTCAGCCACGGTGACGTCTCCTTCGCCAGCCTGAACGAGGGGCCGAACGGAGGTCGGGAGGAGGAGGGGGAGGGGGAGGAGGGGGGAGGGACTTCATCCCCTATCATCGTCGCCACCACAGCAGCGGACTCTTTGAGGCAAATGCCCCCCGCGCAAGGCTCTGAGCCAATCAGAGGACTTTTCGCCGGCCTCAGGAAAAAGAAGACAGGCGCCGATCTCAAAGCCACCTCAGCAGCTATGGTCTCTCGCAGACTAACGTCCCCCCAAGACTGGTACGAGCCGGTCGAACTTTCCGACAGCTTCAGGGAAAAGAAGGACAAGCAAACCGGTGTCAAACGGACCCTAGTGGACCCTCGCCGACTAACGGCCCCCCAGGATGGGTACGAGCTAGTCGAACTCTCCGACAGCTTCAAGAAAAAGAAGAACAAAGTAGCCGGTCCTAAACCCACCCCGACAGCAGTGGACTCGGCCAGGCTAACACCCCCTGAACAGGCCTATGAGCCAATGGACGTGCCTATAGTGGAAGGCGTGGGGGGGTTGGAAGGGGTGTCCGGGAATCAGGAGGCAGTGAGTCACACCTCTCCGGAAGACCTGGAGGAACCACAGGGAGTTTACGGTAATGTAGAAGTAAAGGACTCAGAAGACCTGGGAGTTATGGAAGGGGTTTACGGTAATGTGGAAAGAAAGGGCCACACAGACTCTGAAGACCTAGGAGTAATGGAAGGGGTTTACGGTAATGTGGAAAGAAAGGACCACACAGACTCTGAAGACCTAGGAGTAATGGAAGAGGTTTACGGTAATGTGGAAAGAAAGGGCCACACAGACTCTGAAGACCTAGGAGAGATGGAAGGGGTTTACGGTAATGTGGAAAGAAAGGACCACACAGACTCGGAAGTCCTGGGAGTAATGGAAGGGGTTTACGGTAATGTGGAAAGAAAGGACCACACAGACTCTGAAGTCCTGGGAGAGATGGAAGGGGTTTACGGTAATGTGGAAAGAAAGGACCACACAGACTCTGAAGACCTGGGAGAAATGGAAGAGTTGTACAGTAACCAGGAAACAGTGGCTCAACATCGCCACTCAAAAGCTTCCGGGAATTCCGGAAGTGGGAGGATGGCCAAGACAGCGGTGATGTGAGCAGTGACACACCCACCCATTAAATCAGTACTGAGGTGTAATTATAAAAAGTTCAACCAAAGCAAGTCAAATCAAAACAATTCAAATGAGAACACATGCGAGTGAGCGTGAACCTCCCCTCACACACACACACACACACACACACACACACACACACACACACACACATGAATCAGATCTTTCAACTATAAGTTTTTTCCTTCACTCTTTTTCCGCTTCCATAACAATGTCGACTTCAGCTGCTGGCATCACATGATGCAGACATCTGGGAAGAGGTTCGACCCTTTGGGTTTGGGACCTGCAACGGTTCTGTTGGCTGATCGCGGGAGCTGCTTGCTCCAGGACACAGTCAGGGTCATGTTCTGTGACTCTCTTCCAGGCTGAGTGTCCCTGATTACATCGTGGACTTCGTGCAGCGGTGTTCTTGGTGAACACCTCATCCCATCAACTCCACATGTTTTGTGCACTGAATTCAAAATGTCCATGCCGTGACTTGTGTGAATCCGCACTTTTCTTTTGTTTTTGGTTTCTTCTTCTTCTTCTTTTTTTTCCCCTGCTGTTGTGCTTTTCCTAAACACCCAACATTTCAACCGACGTTCTTTGCTTCAGAAAATAGTTCTGTGAAAGTGAACAGCACATGTTATGGTGGACATTTTTTCGTGGCCACTAGCATGGCTTACTAAACTCTTTTATGCTATAAGAGCTGCTGAAGGGAGGTAAAACTGTAAAATGAACGAAAGTAATTGTCGTGGTCAGTAAGTGAAGCTGTTTGATCAGGATGTGTGAGGCTTCTGTTTAAAGCTCACGCCTTGATACATTTTTGAAGAGATTGGAACTGTCTAAAGTAGTCACCTTTGAACTTTTTGTTTTTCATTGAATCACATGAAGTTGTTTCTTCTGGACTGGTGGTGCAGTGTTGTGTATTGTTGTGTAGTGTTGTGTGGTGTTGTGTGTTGTTAAGTATTGTTGTGCAGTGTTGTAAAGTGTTGTGCAGTGTTGTGTGGTGCTGTGTAGTATTGTGTATTGTTGAGTATTGTTGTGTAGTGTTGTTAAGTATTGTGTGGTGTTGTATTTGTATTTCTTTTGATCACAAAATATTTCTCTGTGTATTGTTGAGTATTGTTGTTCAGTGTTGTTAAGTGTTGTACAGTGTTGTGTGGTGTTGTGTATTGTTGTGTGGTGCTGTGTATTGTTGAGTATTGTTGTTCAGTGTTGTACAGTGTTGTACAGTGTTGTGTGGTGTTGTGCTATGTTGTGTGGTGCTGTGTAGTGTTGTGTAGTGCTGTGAATTGTTGAGTATTGTTGTGCAGTGTTGTTAAGTGTTGTACAGTGTTGTTCAGTGTTGTACAGTGTTGTACAGTGTTGTGTGGTGTTGTGCTATGTTGTGTGGTGCTGTGTAGTGTTGTGTAGTGCTGTGAATTGTTGAGTATTGTTGTGCAGTGTTGTTAAATGTTGTACAGTGTTGTGCAGTGTTGTTAAGTGCTGTACAGTGTTGTGTTGTGTAGTGTAATGTAATGTTGTGTAGTGTTGTATAGTGTACACCGCATTTAGGGCAGGGACTGAATGGGGAAAAAATCTCACAAGTGCTTTACTACTGACCTCGGAAAAAAATACTTCTAAATTGGATTGTTCAGTCTTCTCTGTCTCTCTCTGTCTATCCCTCTCTGTCTGTCTGCTTGTCTCTGTCTCTCTCTGTCTATCCCTGTCTGTCTGTCTGCTTGTCTCTGTCTCTCTCTGTCTATCCCTCTCTGTCTGTCTGCTTGTCTCTGTCTCTCTCTGTCTATCCCTCTCTGTCTGTCTGCTTGTCTCTGTCTCTCTCTGTCTATGGTTGTCTGTCTGTCTGTCTGTCTCTGTCTGTCTGTCTGTCTATGTCTGTCTGTCTGTCTGTCTATGTCTGTCTGTCTATGTCTGTCTGTCTGTCTGTCTGTCTGTCTATGTCTGTCTGTCTGTCTGTCTCTCTGTGCCGGTCTGTCCCTCTCTGTCTTCCTGTGTCTATGTCTGTCTGTCTGTCTCCCTGTCTCTCTCTCTCTCATTCTTTCTCCCACTCCCTCGCCCTGTCTGTAGACGAACAAAACGCCTGTCTGCCCTGCTCCACGTTCCAGCCCCACTGTCGGCCAGCCACTGACCAGGGCTCAGAACTTCACAACTGGTCTTGCTTAAATGTAGCCCTGTACGGCCACTGGGGCAGTGAATTCATGTCCACTGTGTCCAGGGCTGGGCATTGGAAGGCGGGGCCCAGTCCTCTCCTTCCGCCGTTTTAACCTTCCCCGAATTCAGGTACCATCACGGACGTATATTGGTGGAATTTATTTACGTCCGTCCGTGGTACCTGTTCACACCGGGGAGGAGGGGGGAGGGGCGGTGAGAGAGGGTGGGGGTGGGGGGACTGGAGTAGAGTGTCTTTCCCAAAGACAATACACCTGAACGGGGCCTGGAACCCTGACCACAGGTGACCACTGACCACAGGTGACCACTGACCACAGGTGAACACTGGATCATAGGTGACCACTGACCACAGGTGAACACTGGATCATAGGTGACCACTGACCACAGGTGACCACTGACCACAGGTGAACACTGGATCATAGGTGACTACTGACCACAGGTGACCACTGACCACAGGTGAACACTGGATCATAGGTGACCACTGACCACAGGTGAACACTGGATCATAGGTGACCACTGACCACAGGTGACCACTGACCACAGGTGAACACTGACCACAGGTGACCACTGACCACAGGTGAACACTGGATCATTGGTGACCACTGACCACAGGTGAACCCTGACCACAGGTGAACACTGGATGATAGGTGACCACTGACCACAGGTGACCACTGACCACAGGTGACCACTGACCACAGGTGAACACTGACCACAGGTGACCACTGGATCACAGTTGACCACTGGATCACAGGTGAACACTGACCACAGGTGAACACTGGATCACAGGTGAACACTGACCACAGGTGACCACTGACCACAGGTGAACATTGGACCACAGGTGACCACTGACCACAGGTGAACACTGACCACAGGTGAACATTGGACCACAGGTGACCACTGACCACAGGTGAACCCTGACCACAGGTGACCACTGACCACAGGTGAACATTGGACCACAGGTGACCACTGACCACAGATGAACACTGACCACAGGTGAACCCTGACCACAGGTGACCACTAACCACAGGTGAACATTGGACCACAGATGAACACTGACCACAGGTGACAACTGACCACAGGTGACCACTGACCACAGGTCCAACGCCTGACTGCCTCTCTCACGGCGCCGACATTATGATTTGCCCTGACAGGGAGACACCATGAATGGATGATTTATGAAAGCACATGGGTTACTCGTTTAAATTACCCCTGTACTGTGACGGCAATGTTGACACTCCGTCTGTTTCAGTCAGTCACCTTTTTCCATACGTCCGTAACACATTCTTGTAGTCGATTTGTTTGTCTCCACAAATATGTATGTATGTACGTCCGTAACACATTCTTGTAGTCGATTTGTTTGTCTCCACACATATGTATGTATGTACGTCCGTAACACATTCTTGTAGTCGATTTGTTTGTCTCCACACATATGTATGTATGTACGTCCGTAACACATTCTTGTAGTCGATTTGTTTGTCTCCACACATATGTATGTATGTACGTCCGTAACACATTCTTGTAGTCGATTTGTTTGTCTCCACACATATGTATGTATGTACGTCCGTAACACATTCTTGTAGTCGATTTGTTTGTCTCCACACATATGTATGTATGTACGTCCGTAACACATTCTTGTAGTCGATTTGTTTGTCTCCACACATATGTATGTATGTACGTCCGTAACACATTCTTGTAGTCGATTTGTTTGTCTCCACACATATGTATGTATGTACGTCCGTAACACATTCTTGTAGTCGATTTGTTTGTCTCCACACATATGTATGTATGTACGTCCGTAACACATTCTTGTAGTCGATTTGTTTGTCTCCACACATATGTATGTATGTACGTCCGTAACACATTCTTGTAGTCGATTTGTTTGTCTCCACACATATGTATGTATGTACGTCCGTAACACATTCTTGTAGTCGATTTGTTTGTCTCCACACATATGTATGTATGTACGTCCGTAACACATTCTTGTAGTCGATTTGTTTGTCTCCACACATATGTATGTATGTACGTCCGTAACACATTCTTGTAGTCGATTTGTTTGTCTCCACACATATGTATGTATGTACGTCCGTAACACATTCTTGTAGTCGATTTGTTTGTCTCCACACATATGTATGTATGTACGTCCGTAACACATTCTTGTAGTCGATTTGTTTGTCTCCACACATATGTATGTATGTACGTCCGTAACACATTCTTGTAGTCGATTTGTTTGTCTCCACACATATGTATGTATGTACGTCCGTAACACATTCTTGTAGTCGATTTGTTTGTCTCCACACATATGTATGTATGTACGTCCGTAACACATTCTTGTAGTCGATTTGTTTGTCTCCACACATATGTATGTATGTACGTCCGTAACACATTCTTGTAGTCGATTTGTTTGTCTCCACACATATGTATGTATGTACGTCCGTAACACATTCTTGTAGTCGATTTGTTTGTCTCCACACATATGTATGTATGTACGTCCGTAACACATTCTTGTAGTCGATTTGTTTGTCTCCACACATATGTATGTATGTACGTCCGTAACACATTCTTGTAGTCGATTTGTTTGTCTCCACACATATGTATGTATGCACGTACGTATGTGTGTGTGTGTGTGTGTGTGTGTGTGTGTGTGTGTGTGTGTGTTTCGTGTGAGGCGCACAGAACCCATGAGCACATATATATATGGGAAAATTGCGCCATATAAGTACTTATTATTATCAATTTTATTAGCATATTTACTTTATTTACAGATACAAAATGAATATAATTTGTCTGTTAGGAAGTAAAAACATGACGGTGCTCTGAATATTGATAACTCCACAACATAATGTGGACAGAAGAATACATTCGTTAACATATTGATTCTTTGACGATATTGTATAACTTAGTCTTGTAGCAGACATGCATATAGTGCCCATTTGGCAGAAATGTGTTGTATTCAAACGCGCGCGCGCGCGCGCGCGCGCGTGTGTGTGTGTGTGTGTGTGTGTGTGTGTGTGTGCGTGCGTGCGTGCGTTCATGTGTGAGTGTGCACAAGTTCTTGTATTGATATGCACATGTGTCCTAAATTTTACTGTATCTGTGTTTGTGTATGATTTTCGATTTATGTTTGTACATTTTTATGTACTATCCTCCCACCAATATTCCTTGTGACCCGGTACACTTGGTAATAAAGACATATTCTGTTCTATTCTATTCTATATGCCTGTTTATGAACAATTGTAAGGTTGGCTTTGCTTTTTTGATTATACATTTGTATACAAAAAGAAAAGAAAAGGTTACCAATGAAATATGTGAGAAACATCTATCAGTTTTGTTTTGTTGTCTTATCCAAAACACCAGTGCATTGTTAAAAGCAAGTCTATCACAATGTAAACACCTTTCTTTACCGTGCAAACTATGTCCAAAATGTGGCACATGATTACAATCCCAAAGAGAATGTGGAATTGTCTGTTCATCTTTGCACAAAATACACTGTTATAATTATGGGAGTAGTCCCCTGTTCATCAAAATAGAACAAGTCACAAGAACAAGATAACTAATTTTCATCTGAAACCATTTTAATCGTATCTCTTGGACCTTCCTTGTGTCATAAAAATGTTCTTCTATTCAAGCATATCTTCAAAAATCATGCCCCAAACATTGTAAAAGAATTATGTTCTTCCTGGAACTTTTATCATTACACTATGAATATTATGTTATTTTTGGAACTTTTATCAATACACTATAAATATTATGTACACTATAAATATTATGTTATTCTTGGAACTATTATTGAATATTATGTTATCCTTGTGAACATTTATCATTGCACTATACATTATTATAGCCGGCACCACTGTGATAATTATTTTTAAGTGGTATATTATTTTGTCTTCAACACCCCCCCCCCCCCCTAACTTAATTTACATAGCTAAAGTATTCCAGCACTGAACTTGAATATCAATTTATTTTGAAATTCTTAAATGTTCAAAAAACCTCCATTCTCTTTCACAAGACCTTTTCCATAATGAACACCCCTCCTTGTCTACTTTTCGGAATACAAGGCTGACATCAAATTTCAATTTACTACTGAAGAAGACAGCAACAAGATACGAACAAAAGCTCCATCATAATATCTTGCCGCCATGTGTGTCATTTTGTCGTAAAGCTCTGACTTACCACCAGATACACCTTTCCAAAAAGAGTTCGTCAAACGTCCTCCATCTCAGTGCTACCGGGCCATAGGCCTGTCGCGCACGTGCAAACGACAACTGTGGCCAATGGGAGGCGTTCTTTGTTCACGCGCCGCTCGTCCATCAGTCATGTGACAGTCACGGGGTCATTATCGCCTGACCCCCAGGGCGCGTGCGTACGAGCCGGCGGCACTGTTGTGAGCCGACACAAGAGGGGAGGGGAGAGGGAGGAGAGGGGGGTGGGGGTGAGGTGTGGGGGAGTGGGGGGGGGGGGGGGGGTTGGGAGGGGGGGAGGGGGGTCACCTGGACGACTCTTGTCACCCGCTGCTGTCCTTTGATGAGATGCCGTGCAGGGTTTGTGGTGGGCGGTATGGGGTTCTATGTCTTTCTGTCTGTCTGTCTGTCTGTCTGTCTTTGCAGGGTTTGTGGTGGGCGGTATGGGGTTCTATGTCTTTCTGTCTGTCTGTCTGTCTGTCTGTCTTTGCAGGGTTTGTGGTGGGCGGTATGGGGTTCTATGTCTTTCTGTCTGTCTGTCTGTCTGTCTGTCTTTGCAGGGTTTGTGGTGGGCGGTATGGGTTCTATGTCTGTCTGTCTGTCTTTCTCTCTGTCTGTCTTTGCAGGGTTTGTGGAGGGCGGTATGGGGCTGGACGTGGAGGGTTCTGTGTCTGTCTGTCTGTCTGTCTGTCTGTCTCTATTTGTCTGTCTGTCTTTGCAGGGTTTGTGGTGGGCGGTATGGAGTTCTATGTCTGTCTGTCTTTCTGTCTGTCTGTCTTTGCAGGGTTTGTGGTGGGCGGTATGGGGTTCTATGTCTGTCTGTCTGTCTGTCTTTCTGTCTGTCTGTCTTTGCAGGGTTTGTGGTGGGCGGTATGGAGTTCTATGTCTGTCTGTCTTTCTGTCTGTCTGTCTTTGCAGGGTTTGTGGTGGGCGGTATGGGGCTGGACGTGGAGGGTT
>NC_134908.1:493252-505752 GCF_041734735.1 Babylonia areolata
CATATTTTGACAAAGTTAACAAGAAAGCATCCAAGAGGCAATAAAAACTGACGACGAACAATAATAATAAAAAAAAATAAATAAATAAAAAAAACACGAACAAAACAGAACTGTTTGACAGAGAAGGAAGCATGACGAGCCAAAGTCAGCAACATTGACAGAGAAGGAAGCATGACGAGCCAAAGTCAGCAACATTGACAGAGAAGGAAGCATGACGAGCCAAAGTCAGCAACATTGACAGAGAAGGAAGAACGACGAGCCAAAGTCAGCAACATTGACAGAGAAGGAAGTATGACGAGCCAAAGTCAGCAACATTGACAGAGAAGGAAGTATGACGAGCCAAAGTCAGCAACATTGACAGAGAAGGAAGTATGACGAGCCAAAGTCAGCAACATTGACAGAGAAGGAAGTATGACGAGCCAAAGTCAGCAACACTGACAGAGAAGGAAGTATGACGAGCCAAAGTCAGCAACATTGACAGAGAAGGAAGTATGACGAGCCAAAGTCAGCACCATGGACAGCTTCCACGTGCTCCAGGATAAAGTGAAGCTCAGGTAATGACCACCAGTTAGGCCCTGGTCATATACGCCAGAGTTCAGTCCCTTCCTGTGCACTGTGAGTGGTCTGCCCTTCTTGACAAGGACAGCGAAGAAAAACAAGGAGGAAAGAAAGACAGGGGGAGGGAAAGACAGGAAAAAAGACAGGGGGAGGGAAAGACAGGGGGAGGGAAAGACAGGGGAGGGAAAGACAGGAACAAATATTGGGGGAAAAGACAAAGGGAAAAGGAAAAAAACAAAAACAAACAAACAACAATAAAAACGGATGAAAAGACAGTAGCAAAATACAGGGGAAAATCCAACACAGATAACATGATAACATGTGCCACAACGACTGTGTGCTGTGAACAGCTGACCTAACAAACCCCCAGGACGACGTTCAACGCGTTGACACAACTTGGGCATTAGCAAGACAAAACCAAAACCCAAACAGCAGCTGACCAAGGCATTGCAAGTGTCAGGCTGTTGCTGTCAGCTCCGTGATGAGCTCCACCCGTCTGCATCCCTCATCGTCCTCACCTTTCTTCCTCATCCCTCATCGTCCTCACCAGTAGAGTGCCACTGTCCGGTAGTGAGGTGAGCTGAGCTGAGCTAACAGAGAGTTTTGGCTTTTTTTTTTCTTCTCAAGGCCTGACTAAGCGCGTTGGGTTACGCTGCTGGTCAGGCATCTGCTTGGCAGATGTGGTATAGCGTATGTGGATTTGACCGAACGCAGTGACGCCTCCTTGAGCTACTGATACTGATACTGCTACTCGACTCCTCATCCCTCATCGTCCTCACCAGCAGTGTGCCACTGTCGGCTGGACCGTTCCATTGTTCCTCATCCCTCATCCCTCACGGAGGATGGAGAAGAAACACGTTCCCCACCCCCTCCCCGATCACTTTGAGCCCCCCTCCCCACCACACACTCCACCCCCACCACCACCACTACCTTCCCTGAGCCCACCACTGTCACCCTATAACAGGTGCCCAATGTCGCGCTCCCGGATAGAAAGGGACCGCCCCTCGCCACAGCCTCCAGGGTTTGAACCCCGCCGCCCCTCGCCACAGCCTCCAGGATTTGAACCCCGCCGTCCCTCGCCACAGCCTCCAGGATTTGAACCCCGCCGCCCCTCGCCACAGCCTCCAGGATTTGAACCCCGCCGCCCCTCGCCACAGCCTCCAGGGTTTGAACCCCTGACAGAAAGGGACCGCCCCTCGCCACAGCCTCCAGGATTTGAACCCCGGGCCGACAGGAAGCGAGTGAAGCGGCTTGCGGCCAACGCCCGAGAACGCCGCCGGATGTGCGGACTGAACGCGGCATTCGACAGACTGCGGAGCGCGCTGTGCTGCCTGCACGGGGGGCGTGGCCCTCTGTCCAAACACGACACGCTGCTGCTGGCCAACAACTACATCAGGGAACTCAGGGACATTCTGCACACCACTCAGGTCAGTCCTGGCTTTCTCCACTACTGTGGGATGTCATTATAGATCAGTCTTTTGTGGGGGCCATCAGTTCTGGCTTTCTCCACTACAGCGGGAAGTCATTATAGATCAGTCCTTTGTGGGGGCCATCAGTTCTGGCTTACAACTCAGTCTTTTTGTGACTCTCAAACTAGGACTGCAGGATTGCACTAGCTCTTAGTTTAAGCGCGTTGGGTTACGCTAGTGGTCAGGCATCTGCTTGGCAGATGTGGTGTAGCGTATATGGATTTGTCCCAACGCAGTGACGCCTCCTTGAGTAACTGAACTGAACTGATCTGATCTGCAGCCTTGGGGGGCTGGTTGGCCTTTGGGGGGGTGTAGCGGGGATGAGGTGGGGGTGTCTGTTCGATTGTGAATGCTGGTCATTTCCAGTGTTACATGCGCTTTGTCCCGTCACAGAAACACACACACACACACACACACACACACACACACACACACACACACACACAGATACTCAGGCTCAGGCTCAGGCTCAGACTTAGATAGCTATCCAGAAAAGACCTAAGAGAAACCGACACACGGACCGACAGACAGACAGACAGACAGACAGACAGACAGCTGATGGAGAAGAAGAAATAGAGGAACATGCGCAATGAACTCTACGGTCCACTTGCAGGTCAGCGGCGCGTGACTGTTTGATCAGAAGATTATATAGGTTGAAGAGACAGGTGGAAACACAGATTATATAGGTTGAAGAGACAGGTGGAAACACAGATTATATAGGTTGAAGAGACAGGTGAAAACACAGATTATATAGGTTGAAGAGACAGGTGGAAAGACAGATTATATAGGTTGAAGAGGCAGGTGGAAACACAGATTATATAGGTTGAAGAGACAGGTGAAAACACAGATTATATAGGTTGAAGAGACAGGTGGAAAGACAGATTATATAGGTTGAAGAGACAGGTGAAAACACAGAAGATTATATAGGTTGAAGAGACAGGTGAAAACACAGATTATATAGGTTGAAGAGACAGGTGAAAACACAGAAGATTATATAGGTTGAAGAGACAGGTGAAAACACAGATTATATAGGTTGAAGAGACAGGTGGAAACACAGATTATATAGGTTGAAGAGACAGGTGGAAACACAGAAGATTATATAGGTTGAAGAGACAGGTGGAAAGACAGATTATATAGGTTGAAGAGACAGGTGAAAACACAGAAGATTATATAGGTTGAAGAGACAGGTGAAAACACAGATTATATAGGTTGAAGAGACAGGTGAAAACACAGATTATATAGGTTGAAGAGACAGGTGGAAACACAGATTATATAGGTTGAAGAGACAGGTGGAAACACAGATTATATAGGTTGAAGAGACAGGTGAAAACACAGAAGATTATATAGGTTGAAGAGACAGGTGAAAACACAGATTATATAGGTTGAAGAGACAGGTGGAATCACAGATTATATAGGTTGAAGAGACAGGTGGAAACGCAGATTATATAGGTTGAAGAGACAGGTGAAAACACAGATTATATAGGTTGAAGAGACAGGTGGAAACACAGATTATATAGGTTGAAGAGACAGGTGGAAACACAGATTATATAGGTTGAAGAGACAGGTGGAAACACAGAAGATTATATAGGTTGAAGAGACAGGTGAAAACACAAAGTCTTGGGTGGTCCTGTTTAACTTTCCTTCAAGGTGTGGGGAAGGTGGGTGGCGTGGTAGTGGTGGTGGTGGTGGGGCTGGGGGGGGGAGTCATGTGTGTGCCAGCGCGATGCCTATCTCTCCGCGAGTCTCTCAGTAGTCAGTCAGTCTCCTTTCCCATCTGTGTGTGTGTGTGTGTGTGTGTGTGTGTGTGTGTGTGTGCTGTGTTTCTCATCTCTCTATCTCTTTCCCTTCTTTCTCTCTTTCTAACCTCTCTTTCTCATTTCATCCACCTCTCTCTCCCTCCCTCCCTCTCTGTCCCTCTCTCTCACCCCCTCTCTATCTCCCTCTCCCTCTCCCCCCTCTCTCTCCCCCCTCTCTCTTCCCCCTCTCTTTCTCATCTTCTCTTTCTTTCTTTTCTGTCTGTCTCTTTCTCCCTCCCTCCCCTCTCTCTCCCTGCTCTATGTCTTTCTCGTCTCTCTCTCTTTCACCTTCCCTGTCTCTCTCTGTCCTATCCCTCTCACCTACCCTCACCCCCTCTGTGAACCCTGTGGGTGGGCGGGGCCAACCCCCCACCTGTTTCCAGCACTGGTCCACTGCTGATACTACAGCAGCCACTACTCCAGCAGCGAGCGTTGCTCAGGCAGAACTGGCCAGAAGCACTAACAACAGCGCACCGTAAAATCGTCAAAGAAAACATGTGAGCATGACCCGAAACAGTCACTCAACTGAACAGAACAGAAAGTGCGCAGGTAAGCTCCCTTGGATAATTCGTTCTGTTTGGTATAATCAGACAGACGACCCTCAGTGCAGGATTATGGCCAGTATGTTTGTTCAGATGGTGGATGCTATTAGTGCGATAGACAGACGGCTCTAAGTGGGGGGTTGTGACAAATGTTGTTGTTTTTTCAAGACGTTGAGTACTGCTCAGGCGTTGTACCCCGGTCTGTCAGGGCCAGCAGTTAGCTGACGATTTTCTCTTCGCTCGCTAGGGGGTGCTGTATGTGTGCGAAAAGTATCGTTTTACCGTAAGTTAAGTGATTTATTTAATTGAATTCCATTGATTTTCTTTACGTTGTTGTTGTTGGTATTGTTAGATTGTTGTGATATCGTTCGCCTGTTTATTATTATTATTATTAGTAGTAGTAGTAGTAGTAGTAGTAGTAGTAGTAGTGTTGTATTTTACTTTTTAGAATATTATGATATTGAAGTTCACCTGCATCATCATCATTATTATTTTTATTACTATTATCATTATTATCATTATTAGTAGTAGTAGAAGTAGTAGCAGCAGTAGTAGTAGTAGTCTTCTCATCGTTTGTCATGAATATCAGGATGTGGAAAAGAAACTGATACCAACTAAAATTAATATTATAGATAGATCCGTCATTCGTCAAGCTTTCTTTGATTCTAACTTGTGAAAACGCAGACACATTGACAAAATATTCTTTGTTTATGTACAGAACACTTTGACTCAGAACTGGGAGAACGTCTCAAGAATATTTGAATTAAAGCACAACGTCCTTCTTGAAAATGTTAGTCACTCCTGTTGTTATGGGTCAGAGGCCTGACTATTAAGGCCTTTTTGACATTGACTGTTAGTCCCCGACTCATCAGCAATATACATCTTGAACAGTGGCATCATAAATATCTGGATCTGGGAGAGGAACTGATGCCAACTAAAACAGATATTACAGAAAGCGTTCTCCTTCGTGCAACCGACTTGTTGCTGATGTTGTTGTTGTTCTTGTAGTTGTTGTTTGTGTTTGTTGTTGTCGTTGTCATTGTTGTCGTTGCCGTTGTTTGTTTTGTTGTTGCTGTTTGTTGTTGTTGTCGTTGTTTGTTGTTGTTGTTGCTATTGTTTGTTGCTGTTGCTATTGTTTGTTGCTGTTGCTATTGTTTGTTGCTGTTGCTGTTGTTTGTTGTTGTTGCTGCTGTTGTTATTTGTTCGCGGTTGTTGTTGTTATTGTAACTGTTGTTTTTTGTTATTGTAGCTGCTGTTATTTGTTATAGTTGTTGCTGCTGTTTTTTGTTGTTGTTGTAGCTGTTGTTGTTTGTTGTGTTTGTTGTTGTCGCTGTTGTTGTCATTGTTGTTGTTGTTTGTTTTTGTTTCTTTGTTGATGTTGTTTGTTGTTGTTGTTTCTTTGTTGATGTTGTTTGTTGTTGTTGTTTATTTGTTGATGTTGTTGTTGCTGCTGTTGTCAGTTGTCGTTGTTGTTATTGTTGTTGTAGCTGTTGTTATTTG
The DNA here is from genome assembly GCF_041734735.1 of Babylonia areolata. Classification (NCBI taxonomy): domain Eukaryota; kingdom Metazoa; phylum Mollusca; class Gastropoda; order Neogastropoda; family Buccinidae; genus Babylonia; species Babylonia areolata. The sequence goes on from NC_134908.1 coordinate 499,118, forward strand.
TTGTTGTTGTTGCTGCTGTTGCCGCTGTTGTTGTTTGTTATTGTTGTTGTTGCTGTTGTTCTTGTAGTTGTTGTTGTAGCTGTTGTTGTTGTTGTTGTGTTGAACGAGGAAGCAGATGTCGTCGGTAAAGAGGACCCAGATTAAATGTCTGTTGCAAAGTGTGTGTGATGTCAGCACCAGTCCACGCCAGCAACTTGGTATGGGGGACCTCCGCCACACTTCATGCGTTGATGCAGGGACTCAAGTGTGTGTGTGTGTGTGTGTGTGTGTGTGTGTGTGTGTGTGTGTGTGTGTGTTCACTAAAACTAAATATTCTGACTGTTTCATATTGTATTTCAGAAGTCCACGTCTTCTTGATTCCCTCTGTGCCTCCCTGGCCCCCTCACAACAATGCAAAAGTCAGCGGCAGTAGTCTCCCCTGGAAAACCCCCGGCGCTCGCTATCATTGGTCTGTGCTGCCTAGTCGTGGCCTTGACCTTACAGGTGGTGGGCGTGGCCACCAAGGAGTGGGTGGCGTCCGGATCTGTCAGTTACGGCTTCTGGCAGTACTGCGTGTCCGACAGCTGTTCCGGACTTCCTGACTCCATCTTGACAGGTGGGCGGGACCAGCAGGGGAGGGAGATGTTCGTCCATCATGCATCTTTCATGACTGCACACTAGTGGTGGTGGTGGCTGTGCTGGTAGTAGTGGTAGTAGCAGTAGCAGTAGTAGTTAAGTGGTTTAGTTGTAGCAGTAGATGTAGTAGTAGTAATAAGCATAGTAATAGTAATGGCAGCAGCAGTAGTAATAGTAGTAGTAGTAGCAGCAGTTGAAATAGTAGTAGTGACAGCAGCACCAGTAATAATAGTAGAAGTGGCAGCAGCAGTAGTAGTAGTAGTAGTAGTAGTAGTAGTAGTAGTGGTAGTAGCAGCAGCAGCAGCTCTATTGTATGAAATATTATAAGTATTGTATTGTATTGTATTGTATTGTATTGTATTGTATTGTAATACTACGACTGCTGCCGCTATGCATAGACTCACCATCACAACAACCTCCACTCCCCCTCCCCCCCCTCCTGGATAGACCTACTCATTTTCAGCTCTGGGAGTATTCTGTGTTTCTAGCTTGAGACGAACTTAACCTGGATTGAAACAGACTTGGATGAACTGGTCCTTTCTCGTTATTTTTCAATAATGTTATCATGGTTTAGTGGTTTAGATTTTACGTGCACTCGGCGAGATGTGGATGAGTAGGTGTGTATTACGTTGTTGTGCTTGACCTTTATACATTATTCAGGGTTTTCTTCAACTTGTTTCATTTTATTATTGTTGTTGTTGTTGTTACTTTTTAAAAATATTTTTCATCATGATTTAAACTCAATATGGACTGTACGATATGTGAGTGAAATTATTTTTTTACGTTGTTTTAATTGACTTTTTAACAGTATTCAGCGTTCTTTTCAACTGGTTTTAATGCCTGACTGGTTTTCAACACGAAATCCTGACCAGTTTTGAATCAGCCTCTTATAATTATCTCATGTAAGTGGACTTTGACCAAGATTCTTCTGGTCTGCCCCTTCCTGAAGTGACCCCGGTGTGTGGGGTTGGCTGGGTCATAGCTAACATGGATAGTTTGATTTGGTTTGATTCGATCCACTTTGATTTGATTTGTCCTGCCGGTGTGTGCAGATGCATTCCAGGCCAGCCGAGGGTTTAACATTCTGGGTGTGCTGCTGGCCGCCATGTCTTGCAGCGTTGGCTTGGTCTTCATCTGCGTCAAGGAGAGACTTGTCTCCCTTTCTGCTGCCGTCCTGGCCTTCATTGCAGGTAAATAATCAGTGATAGTCAGGGAGAGACTTGTCTCCCTTTCTGCTGCCGTCCTGGCCTTCATTGCAGGTAAATAATCAGAGTCAGGGAGAGACTTGTCTCCCTTTCTGCTGCCGTCCTGGCCTTCATTGCAGGTAAATAATCAGAGTCAGGGAGAGAGTTGTCTCCCTTTCTGCTGCCGTCCTGGCCTTCATTGCAGGTAAATAATCATAGTCAGGGAGAGACTTGTCTCCCTTCCTGCTGCCGCCCTGTCCTTCATTGCAGGTAAATAATCATAGTCAGGGAGAGACTTGTCTCCCTTTCTGCTGCCGTCCTGGCCTTCATTGCAGGTAAATAATCACTGATAGTCAGGGAGAGACTTGTCTCCCTTTCTGCTGCCGTCCTGGCCTTCATTGCAGGTAAATAATCACTGATAGTCAGGGAGAGACTTGTCTCCCTTTCTGCTGCCGTCCTGGCCTTCATTGCAGGTAAATAATCACTGATAGTCAAGGAGAGAGTTGTCTCCCTTTCTGCTGCCGCCCTGTCCTTCATTGCAGGTAAATAATCAGAGTCAGGGAGAGACTTGTCTCCCTTTCTGCTGCCGTCCTGTCCTTCATTGCAGGTAAATAATCAGAGTCAGGGAGAGAGTTGTCTCCCTTTCTGCTACCGTCCTGGCCTTCATTGCAGGTAAATAATCAGAGTCAAGGAGAGACTTGTCTCCCTTTCTGCTGCCGTCCTGTCCTTCATTGCAGGTAAATAATCAGAGTCAGGGAGAGAGTTGTCTCCCTTTCTGCTACCGTCCTGGCCTTCATTGCAGGTAAATAATCAGAGTCAAGGAGAGAGTTGTCTCCCTTTCTGCTACCGTCCTGGCCTTCATTGCAGGTAAATAATCAGAGTCAAGGAGAGACTTGTCTCCCTTTCTGCTGCCGTCCTGGCCTTCATTGCAGGTAAATAATCACTGATAGTCAAGGAGAGAGTTGTCTCCCTTTCTGCTGCTGTCCTGGCCTTCATTGCAGGTAAATAATCAGAGTCAAGGAGAGACTTGTCTCCCTTTCTGCTGCCGTCCTGTCCTTCATTGCAGGTAAATAATCAGAGTCAGGGAGAGAGTTGTCTCCCTTTCTGCTACCGTCCTGGCCTTCATTGCAGGTAAATAATCAGAGTCAAGGAGAGAGTTGTCTCCCTTTCTGCTACCGTCCTGGCCTTCATTGCAGGTAAATAATCAGAGTCAAGGAGAGACTTGTCTCCCTTTCTGCTGCCGTCCTGTCCTTCATTGCAGGTAAATAATCAGAGTCAGGGAGAGACTTGTCTCCCTTTCTGCTGCTGTCCTGGCCTTCATTGCAGGTAAATAATCAGAGTCAAGGAGAGACTTGTCTCCCTTTCTGCTGCCGTCCTGTCCTTCATTGCAGGTAAATAATCAGAGTCAGGGAGAGAGTTGTCTCCCTTCCTGCTGCAGTCCTGGCCTTCATTGCAGGTAAATAATCAGAGTCAGGGAGAGAGTTGTCTCCCTTTCTGCTGCCGTCCTGTCCTTCATTGCAGGTAAATAATCACTGATAGTCAGGGAGAGAGTTGTCTCCCTTTCTGCTGCTGTCCTGGCCTTCATTGCAGGTAAATAATCAGAGTCAAGGAGAGACTTGTCTCCCTTTCTGCTGCCGCCCTGTCCTTCATTGCAGGTAAATAATCAGAGTCAGGGAGAGAGTTGTCTCCCTTTCTGCTACCGCCCTGTCCTTCATTGCAGGTAAATAATCAGAGTCAGGGAGAGAGTTGTCTCCCTTTCTGCTGCCGTCCTGGCCTTCATTGTAGTCAAGGCTTCGGGCGAGGAAAGACGCTTAGAAACTTATTTTATTTTGTAGCAAAACAAGACAGTGTGTATGTATGTATGCACGTATGTATGCATCTATCTGTCTGTCTGTCTGTCTGTCTGTCTGTCTGTCTGAAACATGCAGTGTCAAGAGATAGCAGTAACTTGTGTTATGATGGGTATGTTTAACGATAGGCATGTTTGGGTTTGTAAGTGACAATGCTCGTTTGTTCTACCTCTGTCTGTCTGTCTGTCTCTCTGTCCGGGGAGTGTACGAATACCTGGGTATTCCTTACAACCCACTGTAATGGAGTCAGTGAAAATTAAGGAAAAATAAAAATGTGTTTGTGTGTGTGGGGGGTGAGGGTGGGGGCCTGGGGGTGGTGGTGGGGGGTTGGGGATATGGGGGGTGCGTGTGGAGGGGGGGGGGGTGTGTGCGTACGTGCGTGTGTGAGTGTGTGTGTCTCTGTCTCTGTCTGTTTCTCTGTTTGCCTGTGTCTCTGTGTCTGTGTGTGTATCTGTGTGTCAATGTCTGTATCTGTGTGTCTGTGTCTGTGTGCATGCATGCACATGTATGTGCGTGAAGGCCCGGCACGCTGAAGGTAACACAGTGTTGGTGTCCCTGTCCCCAGCTGGCAGCATCGTGACGGCCTTCATCATCTTCCTGGTGGAGACGGGCAGTGAGAGTTTGGGGTTTTCCCTCTACCTCTCCGTGGCTGCTGCACTGCTGGCTCTCACCGGGGCCGTCTGCCTTCTGCTGTCCGGCTTCCTGGGCCGGGAGAAACCTCACAACTAATCCCTCGGCCACTGATGGCGAGTCGAGGCTCTTCAACTGCCGTTCACAGCAGCAGCAGCAAGAACTACAACAACGACAACGAAAGTCTTGATTTCCATGAAAATGCTGAAAAAACAAACAACTAACAACAACAAAGCCCAGAAAAAAATTGAAACGAGAAGAAACTGTCATGACATGTCCTGTTGTTTCCCAAACTGAACACGTTTCAAACAGTCTTCCATAAAGCGCTGAAGGAAAGAAAAAAGCCGCTTAGATGTCTGTGAAGCCCAATGTAAATTATCTCCCATGAAGCTTAGTGTGAATTGCCTCCCATGTCAGAGGCTCCGAAAGAGAGCCATCACTAGCAAGCCGTCTTTGATCAAAGTCACGGACGTTTAGATAGATTTAGGAATCTGTTTATAAGCCCTTGACAGAAGTCCTTTGACCAAACACTGAGTGACACAAGGAATATATAAGGCAGGGAGCCGTGCACTCAGTCCGAAAGCTCTGTCCACCAGCATGGATACAAACGAGTCAACTTCACGGAGTAAACCCCACCTGTGTGGGTATAACTGGTACGCTGTTCAGTAAATGTTTTGTTGTTGTTTTTCCCCAGGGAAATAGACGTCACGTTCCGGAATGTTCCCCCATATACTCTCTTCTGACTGACTGCATGATATCACACACAAAGAGTTTATTTTATTTTATTTTCATTTTATTTCAGATCAGTTAATTTCATTTTTGGCATAGTTTACTGCTGGCTCCATGAAGGCCAAACTTGTTTCCACATGTCCTATACTGGTCGCTGCCTTTCAGTTCGTGAAGGAAATCGATATGTTTTAAAACTTGATTAAAAATGTTACCAGGACTGCACTAGGCATGTGTGAATTGCTATGTTAAAAGTAAATTCCCGGTTGACAATGTTTTAAACTTGATTTAGATTTTACATTGGACTGGGAAAGATGTGTGTAAATTTGTCTGCTTACGTTATTGTTTATATTTGAGAGTGTTTTCAAATTGATTTGAATATTACATGGCCGACTGAGAGAAAACGTGTGTGAATGGGTCTGTTTATGTTATTGTTAAATGTTACATAGACTGAGCATGACATATGTGACTGAATTGGTCTGTTTATGTTATTGACTATATTTGACAATATTTTCAACTTGTTAAATATTACATAGACTGAGCATGACCTAAGTGACGGAATTGGTCTGTTTATGTTATTGACTATATTTGACAATATTTTCACCTTGTTAAATATTACATAGACTGAGCATGACCTAAGTGACCGAATTGGTCTGTTTATGTTATTGACTATATTTGACAATATTTTCACCTTGTTAAATATTACATAGACTGAGCATGACCTAAGTGACGGAATTGGTCTGTTTATGTTATTGACTATATTTGACAATATTTTCACCTTGTTAAATATTACATAGACTGAGCATGACCTAAGTGACGGAACTGGTCTGTTTATGTTATTGACTATATTTGACAATATTTTCACCTTGTTAAATATTACATAGACTGAGCATGACCTAAGTGACCGAACTGGCCTTCCAGTTGCAACGTTTTGTTTGGATTGACTCCTTTTCACTTGGTGTGGGGTTTTCTTTCTGTACACCTGTCCTTGTTGTTTCACCTGTTTCCGTGTTGATCACAACACAGATCACCCAGGATTACAGCCTTCTTTACACCTGTCCTTGTTGTTTCACCTGTCCATGTTGTTTCACCTGTTTCCGTGTTGATCACAACACCTCTCACCCAGGATTACAGCCTTCTTTACACCTGTCCTTGTTGTTTCACCTGTTTCCGTGTTGATCACAACACAGATCACCCAGGATTACAGCCTTCTTTACACCTGTCCTTGTTGTTTCACCTGTCCATGTTGTTTCACCTGTTTCCGTGTTGATCACAACACAGATCACCCAGGATTACAGCCTTCTTTACACCTGTCCTTGTTGTTTCACCTGTTTCCGTGTTGATCACAACACCTCTCACCCAGGATTACAGCCTTCTTTACACCTGTCCTTGTTGTTTCACCTGTCCATGTTGTTTCACCTGTTTCCGTGTTGATCACAACACAACTCACCCAGGATTACAGCCTTCTTTACACCTGTCCTTGTTGTTTCACCTGTCCTTGTTGTTTCACCTGTTTCCGTGTTGATCACAACACCTCTCACCCAGGATTACAGCCTTCTTTACACCTGTCCATGTTGTTTCACCTGTCCTTGTTGTTTCACCTGTTTCCGTGTTGATCACAACACAGCTC
>NC_134908.1:508252-525752 GCF_041734735.1 Babylonia areolata
TTATAGAATGAAGAGCATGCAGAAGTGATGTTTCCGACAGTTACAGTATATATTCAGGCATATTGACGATAAGAATATACAACGAAGTTCAAGTTCACATGATATCATTTTTGCGTGCTTGTGCACATGAACACAAGCATATATATATATTTCTATTTTCTCTAATTAATGTTTTCTTCCATTTCGTCTAAAATAACAAAATGTTAAAAGACGTTGACTAAACTAAAGTGATACAAATTAGAAAGAACCAGAAAATGGACTCGTCGCCAAACCATGAAAAAAAAGTTTTGTTTTTAGAGTTACTTCCCTTCCAAAGTTGTCTCTTTCAAAGAAGGTACGGTTCAGCCCATTTCCCGGGGAAGTTGCTTAAAGGGAAACAGAAACTGCATCCATGTCAGTGGGTGTTGCATGTTTTGAACCTTTTCCCTGTGTCATAACAAAGAAAATCTACGCAGCTGCTTATTTTTATCAACTGAAATAGCATCTTTTGATCGAGAACACAAGCTAAGGTGAGGTGCATAGCTGAAAACATGCATACTATCGTGCACATTTTGTTTAGTGTGTCGAGAGCCCCAGAGTTGTGAGAAAAATATTGACAGAGCATTGGACATTGGTCATGTTGCGAGGTTTTCCACTTGGCTTCTGTTGAGCAGTACACGCGATTTTAGTCTTCAGCTCAGCAAACTCAGCGAAGTCAGTCTTGTGTTTCATTACCATAGTCCTGTAAGGGAACCAGCACACGAGACAACTTTGGAATGTAGGAAAACATGTTCCAAGAATTGTATTTGTAAATGTGACCAAGAACCAGCCAAGAACGCAGTAACCATTTTGTTTCAGATCGCGTGTAAATCGATGAAAATAGCTGAACTGTTGTGTTGGAGGACCGCATTTTCAATCATTATTCTGTTGCTGTTGTTCAAGTAGTATGCAAATGTTCACTTTCTTCAAAGTCTGCAGCGTTTGGGGGTGATGGCCTTTGTGTGAGATGACCAAATTTTAATGATTATTTAGTGGAATGTAATATGAAGATGCTTACTCCAAAGTCAGCACCATTTGGGGAGTGGGTTGGGGGAGAGGGGGATTTCAGTTTGCATTATTGAATACTATCCCAGCAACTGCCAGCTAGCACTTGTATTCATGTGAATAATTATGCATTGCCAGGTGAAACCTGGGATGCAGTGGTCATCACTGACTTTGGAAACAACCAACATTTACACTGCACTGAGTGTGTTTAAATCCAAGGTTTTTGGTTTTATTATCGTTATATTTGATCAGTTACTGAGGTACCCACCAGCTTGAAATGGGTGGTATAAGCACACAGTGATCAATGTGTATCCGTATTGTTCGGTATAAACACATAGTGATCAGTGTGTATCCGTATCGTTCGGTATAAGCACATAGTGATCAGTGTGTATCCGTATCGTTCGGTATAAGCACATAGTGATCAGTGTGTATCCGTATCGTTCGGTATAAACACATAGTGATCAGTGTGTATCCGTATCGTTCGGTATAAACATATAGTGATCAGTGTGTATCCGTATCGTTCGGTATAAGCACATAGTGATCAGTGTGTATCCGTATCGTTCGGTATAAGCACATAGTGATCAGTGTGTATCCGTATCGTTCGGTATAAGCACATAGTGATCAGTGTGTATCTGTATCGTTCGGTATAAGCACATAGTGATCAGTGTGTATCCGTATCGTTCTGTTTACACGACAAAAAATTCCAAATCATGATCAAGATACGTGCACATAGCATGCATGTTCTTATTTTCTTAATTGAAAATGATAAAAGTGACGAAAAAGTATGGTCTGAACTAGTGAATATAGAGCACTGGTTACAACCATAATTTGGTAGCTCGTTTTGTTTTGCTCAAATGAAACTGTTTCTTTTCAGTTTCACATTTTATTTTACCATTTGCTCATCATCAGAGTTTGATATGAACTAGTTCACAGCAGTGATATATTGATAAATTACTGGCTTATCTCAGTAGTCTATGACACACTCAGTGTCTCTCTTCAGGTTCTTTCTTGTGTCTTGTAGAGTAATGAACTCTCTTCCTTTATGGTTCAAATCATCTTTAATAATTCAACAGTTTTATGTTTGTTTGTGTGTGTGTTAAGGACTACAGAGTATGCTGATATACAGCTGGGGTTCACATGAATATCACAACAGATCAGAGGGTGACAGTTTCACTTTGCTCTTTACTTCTGGCAACTGTTGATATCATGCGCATCTAGTTACGTGGATATACGATAAACATGTGATGTCTATTTTCACATATGCTATGATGGACACAACAAACAGTACACATGACTGCAGTGCAAAGGCAGAAAGGCATCAACAAGCTTAAAGCTTATACTTGCTCACATGTTGCACTTCAAGTTCAAAATGAACATGACGGCTGATGAACAATATTATCATTTCTTTTGTTTCTGCTTTTATGCTTTGAAATGTTTTTACAATAATATAATAAAAAGAGATAGGAAGATGTCACAATAATAAATAACAAAAAGAGAGAGATAGGAAGTTGGCACAATAATAAATATCAACAAGAGAGAGATGGGATGATGTCACAATAATAAATAACAAAAAGAGAGAGGTGGGAAGTTGTCACAATAATAAATAACAACAAGAGAGAGATAGGAAGTTGTCACAATAATAAATAACAAAAAGAGAGAGATAGGAAGTTGTCACAATAATAAATATCAACAAGAGAGAGATGGGAAGTTGTCACAATAATAAATATCAACAAGAGAGATAGGAAGTTGTCACAATAATAAATAACAACAAGAGACAGATGGGAAGATGTCACAATAATAAATAACAAAAAGAGAGAGGAAGTTGTCACAATAATAAATAACAACAAGAGAGAGGTGGGAAGTTGTCACAATAATAAATAACAACAAGAGAGAGATAGGAAGATGTCACAATAATAAATAACAACAAGAGAGAGATGGGAAGATGTCACAATAATAAATAACAAAAAGAGAGAGATAGGAAGTTGTCACAATAATAAATATCAACAAGAGAGAGATGGGATGATGTCACAATAATAAATAACAACAAGAGAGAGGAAGTTGTCACAATAATAAATAACAAGAAGAGAGATGGAAAGTTGTCACAATAATAAATAGTTTCAGTTTCAGTTTCAGTTGCTCAAGGAGGCGTCACTGCGCTCGGACAAACCATATACGCTACACCACATCTGCCAAGCAGATGCCTGACCAGCAGCGTAACCCAACGCGCTTAGTCAGGCCTTGAGAAAAAAAAAGAAAAAAAAAAAAAAAAAAAAAAAAAGGGGGGGGGGGGAATAAATAATAGATAAGCTTACATACATAAATAAATAAATAAATAAATAATAATTATAATATAGAAAAAGGTAGTAGTAATAATAATAGTAATACTAATAAAATGATAATAATAAAAAATAAATAAATAAATAAATAAGACAACAATGGTGATAATTAAGCGAATGAATGTAAAATATGACGACACACATTCACACATGCACCCACACATGCATAACAGAAATGCACCAAACATGCAGTTTCACAGATATGAAAGTACAGTCAAATACATATAAACGTACATGAGCTCCAACACACACACACACACACACACACATTACCTTGCACCTCCTCCAACCCCCTCCTCCACACACTCATTTCTAGCCTACGTATCGCAGCTTCCACGGCACACACACACACACACACACACACGCACGCAAACACACACTCACAGAGATGAACACTTACTTGTACAAGCACACACATATACGCCCATATCTCCCACCCCCAACCCCCACACATATATACAAAGATATATATATATATATATATATATATATATATATATATATATATACACACATCCGTACACAGATCTCTCCTGACACTTGTGTACACTTACACTCTCGCGCATTCACAAACGCACTCAAAAACACAGACCCACACATCCACACAAACACACACATCCACACACGCACACGCACAGAGGCTGCCAAGAGGGATGGGAAAAGATCTCTGATGCCAAGAACGTGGCGTCTAGTGTGTTGCTCAGTCTATTGTATTTGGAAAGGCCCACAGAGACTCTGTTCCGTTTTGAAGAAATTTGCGCAATGTTGGTTTGGAAATGATGCCGATATTTGTTTGATTTGCAAAGCATCGTGCTCTACCTTTCATGTTAGACTTTCGGCCGCTCCCTCTCTCTGCTTCTATTTCTTTGAGGCGATCGATGGTGTGATGGCCTTGTACCTGTTCTTTTTGGTATTCTTTGACTTTTCTGAGAATTTCCGATTTTCCTAGATGTAGGCCGCTCGTTGGTGTTGCGTTACCAGCAAGTCTGTCAGCTCGCTCATTTCCCTTAACACCTGCATGTCCCGGGCAGTATGACCATGTGAGTTTTTTAATCTGAAAGTTGCGCATTGCCTTATGCCACTCTGGGCTTCCCATTCCGTTTTCAATTTTCTGTATGAGGTTCATTGAGTCGGTTAGAATCATGGCATGTTGGTTTCCGGGCGTATGGATGGACGATAGCCACTGGAGGGCATGTGTCGCAGCTTCAACTTCCATCGTTAGGCTGGAGGTTGTGACTTTGTAGGCAGCATTCTCTTCCCAAATTGTTTTTCCATTTTGTTTCGCAGTGAATCCCCAACCAGACTGGTCTTTGGTGACTGAGCCATCTGTGTATATGATGATGTCCTCTTCTTTACTGTTTTCTTCTATGAGTAGCTTCACTTCCGCATCTGTTTTGCCCTCTGGCCATTCCCGACAATGTCTTCCTAGAGTGGGTGAAATGACTGTGTTGAATAGATGGTTGAGGTTTTTTTTAATAAATAACAACAAGAGAGAGATGGGAAGTTGTCACAGTAATAAATAACAACAAGAGAGAGATGGAAAGTTGTCACAATAATAAATAACAAAAAGAGAGAGATGGGAAGTTGTCACAATAATAAATAACAACAAGAGAGAGGAAGTTGTCACAATAATAAATATCAACAAGAGAGAGATGGGAAGATGTCACAATAATAAATAACAACAAGAGAGAGATGGGAAGATGTCACAATAATAAATAACAAGAGAGAGATGGGAAGATGTCACAATAATAAATATCGACAAGAGAGAGATGGGAAGTTGTCACAATAATAAATATCAACAAGAGAGAGGAAGTTGTCACAATAATAAATAACAACAAGAGAGAGATGGAAAGTTGACACAATAATAAATAACAACAAGAGAGAGGTGGGAAGTTGTCACAATAATAAATAACAACAAGAGAGAGATGGGAAGTTGTCACAATAATAAATAACAACAAGAGAGAGGTGGGAAGTTGTCACAATAATAAATAACAACAAGAGAGAGGAAGTTGTCACAATAATAAATAACAACAAGAGAGAGATGGGAAGTTGTCACAATAATAAATATCAACAAGAGAGATAGGAAGTTGTCACAATAATAAATATCAACAAGAGAGAGATGGGATGATGTCACAATAATAAATAACAACAAGAGAGAGATGGGAAGTTGTCACAGTAATAAATAACAACAAGAGAGAGATAGGAAGTTGTCACAATAATAAATAACAACAAGAGAGAGATGGGAAGTTGTCACAATAATAAATAACAACAAGAGAGAGATGGGAAGTTGTCACAATAATAAATAACAACAAGAGAGAGATGGAAAGTTGTCACAATAATAAATAACAATAAGAGAGAGGTGGGAAGTTGTCACAATAATAAATAACAACAAGAGAGAGATGGGAAGATGTCACAATAATAAATAACAACAAGAGAGAGATGGGAAGATGTCACAATAATAAATAACAACAAGAGAGAGATGGGATGATGTCACAATAATAAATAACAACAAGAGAGAGATGGGAAGTTGTCACAATAATAAATAACAACAAGAGAGAGATGGGAAGTTGTCACAATAATAAGTAAAAGAGAAAAAAAAAGATTGAAAGATGTCACAATAATAAATTACAAAAAGAGAGATGGGAAGTTGTCATTATGATAAATAAAATTAATAACAACAAGAGAGGCAAGGCCTTCAAGACTCACTTGTGATACACTTTAAAAAATAAAAAAAATCCAAGCTTTTTATGTATAATTTTAAAATGTAATGTTTAAGATGCGAAAGACCAGTTTAAAGCAAATTAAGTCCCCTAGCATTAATTACAGAGTAATTTCCCTTTTTTACTATCTGCACCAAAAACGTTTGCAAAATAAATAAAACTTCCATGCTTAGCAAAAGAAGTTCCTGTTTGAACAAAAAATGATAATAATGACTGCTCTTGTTGTTGGGTCAGAATATCAGATCAAAGTGCCAAGTTTAGAGAATACAAAAAAATATAAATATAACAGTAAAACTGTAAATGCAGTTTGCATATAATTAGGCTTCATTTTTTTATTGTTTTTGTGCCCATCCCAGAGGTACAATATTGTTTTAAACAAGATGACTGGAAAGAACTGAATTTTTCCTATTTTTATGCCTCATTTGGTGTCAACTGACAAAGTATTTGCAGAGAAAATGTCAATGTTAAAGTTTACCACGGACACGCAGACACACACACACACACACACACACAGAGACACACACAGACAACCGAACACCGGGTTAAAACATAGACTCACTTTGTTTACACAAGTGAGTCAAAAATGAAAGGTTTGGAATTCTAGTAGTAAGTACTTGATTATCAATCTGACATTTCTAAGACAAAAGACACAGACATATAATATGATATGGCAATGTCAAGATACAGACATATAGTATGATATGGCAATGTCAAGACACAGACATATAGTATGATATGGCAATGTCAAGACACAGACATATAATATGATATGGCAATGTCAAGACACAGACATATAATATGATACGGCAATGTCAAGACACAGACATATAATATGATACGGCAATGTCAAGACACAGACATATAATATGATACGGCAATGTCAAGACACAAACATATAATATGATACGGCAATGTCAAGACACAGACATATAATATGATACGGCAATGTCAAGACACAGACATATAATATGACATGGCAATGTCAAGACACAGACATATAATATGATATGGCAATGTCAAGACACAGACATATGATATGGCAATGTCAAGACACAGACATATAATATGATACGGCAATGTCAAGACACAGACATATGATACGGCAATGTCAAGACACAGACATATAATATGATATGGCAATGTCAAGACACAGACATATAATATGATATGGCAATGTCAAGACACAGACATATAATATGATACGGCAATGTCAGTCTTGTAGTACAAACATCCAGCTGCTGTTCTAGTGTATGTGAACAAGATGCGTGAGAAGAATCAAGCCAGAGACGATCTGTGCTCAACTTCTGAGCAGTGAAGTTTTTGTGGTTTTTTCAGTTTGCAGGGTAATGTTATTTATTTATTTATTTTTGTATGTGCACATTTTTCCCTTCTTTTTTTTTTATTTTTTTAAATTTTTTATAAACTGGTGCGTTCTGTTTGTGAAATGTTGCATGGTGTGTTGACTGTGTGCAGGGGAAAGCAAGAAGCCCTGTGACGACAGCGTTCACTACACTCAAGTCGGAACAGCAGCCACAAGGAGCAGACTTTGTGACGACAGCGTTCACTACACTCTACAAGTCGGAATAGCAAACTTTGTGTTTTATTTTTTGAATTATTTTTTCAACACAGACGTGACCATGGCAAACGGGGGGGAGGACGATGAACTGAGGAGTGCCAAAGCCATGATTCGCTCCGTGGTGATGAGTGTCAAGGAAGGAGTGCCAGCCTCACAGTTCATGCGTGAGTCAGTCTGTCTCCCTGTCTGTATGTCTGTTGCATAAAGTTGTGTGTGTGTACTGTATATATGAATGCTCAGTCTGTCTCCCTGTCTGTACGTCTGTTGCATAAAGTTGTGTGTGTGTACTGTATATATGAATGCTCAGTCTGTCTCCCTGTCTGCACGTCTGTTGCATAAAGTTGTGTGTGTGTACTGTATATATGAATGCTCAGTCTGTCTCCCTGTCTGTACGTCTGTTGCATAAAGTTGTGTGTGTGTGCTGTATATATGAATGCTCAGTCTGTCTCCCTGTCTGTACATCTGTTGCATAAAGTTGTGTGTGTGTGCTGTATATATGAATGCTCAGTCTGTCTCCCTGTCTGTACGTCTGTTGCATAAAGTTGTGTGTGTGTACTGTATATATGAATGCACAGTCTGTCTCCCTGTCTGTACGTCTGTTGCATAAAGTTGTGTGTGTGTACTGTATATATGAATGCTCAGTCTGTCTCCCTGTCTGTACGTCTGTTGCATAAAGTTGTGTGTGTGTACTGTATATATGAATGCTCAGTATGTCTCCGTGTCTGTACGTCTGTTGCATAAAGTTGTGTGTGTGTACTGTATATATGAATGCTCAGTCTGTCTCCGTGTCTGCACGTCTGTTGCATAAAGTTGTGTGTGTGTACTGTATATATGAATGCACAGTCTGTCTCCCTGTCTGTACGTCTGTTGCATAAAGTTGTGTGTGTGTACTGTATATATGAATGCTCAGTATGTCTCCGTGTCTGTACGTCTGTTGCATAAAGTTGTGTGTGTGTACTGTATATATGAATGCTCAGTCTGTCTCCCTGTCTGTACGTCTGTTGCATAAAGTTGTGTGTGTGTACTGTATATATGAATGCTCAGTCTGTCTCCCTGTCTGTACGTCTGTTGCATAAAGTTGTGTGTGTGTACTGTATATATGAATGCTCAGTCTGTCTCCCTGTCTGTACGTCTGTTGCATAAAGTTGTTTGTGTGTACTGTATGTATGAATGCTCAGTCTGTCTCCGTGTCTGTACATGTTTTGCATAAGGTTGTGTGTATGTATGAATGTTTGTGTGTATACTGTAATCTGCAATCTGTATTGATTTGATACTGTTGAATGGCTTCTAGTTGGTATGTCTGTGTGAGATATGGTATGTGTTTTAACTTGACTTAAGCCTGTTCTCTCGATAGTTATTATGGTCTTTGCTTACATGTTGGGGTGTCTGTCTTATGAACAAGAGGAAGAAGATTGCATACAGCCTTTTACAGGTGTAAGACTGATAAAATTTTGCATGTGAACAGTATCAGTATCAGTAACTCAAGGAGGCATCACTGCGTTCGGACAAATCCATATACGCTACACCACATCTGACAAGCAGATGCCTGACCAGCAGCACAGCCCAACACACTTAGTCAGGCCTTGAGAAAAAAACAACAACCAACAACAACATAAAAAAAAAATTAAAAAGTGAATGAATATTTAAAAAAGAAAAAAAAAGAAAAAAAAGAAAGAATAATAAAAGATAAGATATAATTTTTTTTTTTAATTGTATGTGAGTGTTACATCAACTTAACGTTAAAGGACTGTGTGTGTGATTTCTTCCTGTTGGCACTGCATTCCTTTTGATCAGCAAAATTAATTGTACCTTTGAGTGCACAGAAAGCAGTAACTGAGTTATGTGGTGGATGTGATGTGTACATTGCTGAGTTGTGTGGTGGATGTGGTGTGTACATTGCTGAGTTGTGTGGTGGATGTGGTGTGTACATTGCTGAGTTGTGTGGTGGATGTGATGTGTACATTGCTGAGTTGTGTGGTGGATGTGGTGTGTACATTGCTGAGTTGTGTGGTGGATGTGGTGTGTACATTGCTGAGTTGTGTGGTGGATGTGATGTGTACATTGCTGAGTTATGTGGTGGATGTGATGTGTGCATTGCTGAGTTGTGTGGTGGATGTGATGTGTGCATTGCTGAGTTATGTGGTGGATGTGGTATGTGCATTGCTGAACAGTGGAGTGTGGTTCTGTTTCAGGAGACTACAAGGAATTCACCGGACAAACCATCCCCTACAAAACACTGGGCCACCCCACTCTGGACAGCTTCATGAAGTCCATCCCAGACGTTGTCTACGTTAAAGTGTAAGTGTTTTCTACCTCTTTCTGAAGCTCAGAAAACATAGGATAGTAAGAAAAGAAAAGAAGAAATATCAATGTTGAAGAATGTTTTTTGATTGATTGGTTGACATGGATACTTATATGGCACCTATCCTTGCTTGGACACCAAGCTCTAAGTGCTTTACAAATACGGGGTCCTTTGTACAATAGGCTGCCTACCTGGATAGAGCTGACTGACGGCTGCCACTGCATATGGGCGCTCATCATTCGTTTCCTGTGGCATTCAATTATTATATTATGTATCATTCAATCATTATATGTATGATGGTTTTTTTTTTTAGACCTGATTGCTGGACACATGAACACTATTTCTGCAAGATTTGAACTGCCTGGCTGGTAACGTGGAGACAAACAGTGTATACATGAGTGTTGCATGTACACAACAGTAATACACTGATACAGTGTATGTGTGATACAGTGTATGTGTGTTGTCTGTCTGTCTGGATCCTCCCGTCATGTCTGACGGATGAGTGGGCAGGCAGGTCATCTGATGGGGGTTCTCCTGTGGGAATGAAGACCACTTCCTGAGGCACAGGGTCGTCCACAGACACTGCATGGAATGGAGTCCTGCAGGCATGGGCCCTGTTTTCTCTGATTCCTCTTTTCTCGGATGGTGGCTGCTCTGTTGACTCAGTCGTCTTTGTGCCCTGGGTACACTGTTGCTTCCACTGTGTTCTTGCAAGGGCGACATCTTCCCGGGAAACGGTGTCGATGTTGCAGCTTCTGATGTTGGCCTTCAAGGTGTCTTTGTATCTCTTGAGAGGCCCACCTTGGTCACATTGTCCTTTCTTCAGTTGTCAGTAGAGCAGCACCTTTGGAATTCTGCTGTCCTCTACACGGACAGCGTGTCCTGTCCATTGGAGCTGGCTTTGAGGAGTATACACTCAGTGCTATGGAATGTGATGTCATGCAGAGTGCACGGAGTGGAGACGTACTTTGCGGTGGCCGACAAAACCACTCAGCACCTCCAGAACCTGATCCAGAGACAGAAGACCAACCCCAAGAAAAACAAGACTCTGAGGAAGGTGAGGGGGAATAGATCTTCATGATGTTGGTCAGTGGATAGGGGTGAGGGGGAATAGATCTTCATGATGTTGGTCAGTGGATAGGGGTGAGGAGGAATAGATAGTCATGATGTTTGTTGGTCAGTGGATAGGGGTGAGGAGGAATAGATAGTCATGATGTTTGTTGGTCAGTGGATAGGGGTGAGGAGGAATAGATAGTCATGATGTTTGTTGGTCAGTGGATAGGGGTGAGGAGGAATAGATAGTCATGATGTTTGTTGGTCAGTGGATAGGGGGGTGATGAGGAATAGTTAGTCATGATGTTTGTTGGTCAGTGGATAGGGGGGTGATGAGGAATAGTTAGTCATGATGTTTGTTGGTCAGTGGATAGGGGGGTGATGAGGAATAGTTAGTCATGATAGTCATGATGTTTGTTGGTCAGTGGATAGGGGGGTGATGAGGAATAGATAGCCATGATAGTCATGATGTTTGTTGGTCAGTGGATAGGGGGGTGATGAGGAATAGTTAGTCATGATGTTTGTTGGTCAGTGGATAGGGGGGGTGATGAGGAATAGTTAGTCATGATGTTTGTTGGTCAGTGGATAGGGGGTGAGGAGGAATAGATAGTCATGATGTTTGTTGGTCAGTGGATAGGGGTGAGGAGGAATAGATAGCCATGATGTTGGTCAGTGGATAGGGGTGAGGAGGAATAGATAGCCATGATGTTGGTCAGTGGATAGGGGGGTGATGAGGAATAGTTAGTCATGATAGTCATGATGTTTGTTGGTCAGTGGATAGGGGGGTGATGAGGAATAGTTAGTCATGATGTTTGTTGGTCAGTGGATAGGGGGGTGATGAGGAATAGTTAGTCATGATGTTTGTTGGTCAGTGGATAGGGGGGTGATGAGGAATAGTTAGTCATGATAGTCATGATGTTTGTTGGTCAGTGGATAGGGGGGTGATGAGGAATAGTTAGTCATGACAGTCATGATGTTTGTTGGTCAGTGGATAGGGGGGTGATGAGGAATAGATAGCCATGATGTTGGTCAGTGGATAGGGGGTGAGGAGGAATAGATAGCCATGATGTTGGTCAGTGGATAGGGGTGTGAGGAGGAATAGATAGTCATGATGTTTGTTGGTCAGTGGATAGGGGGGTGATGAGGAATAGTTAGTCATGATAGTCATGATGTTTGTTGGTCAGTGGATAGGGGGGTGATGAGGAATAGATAGTCATGATGTTTGTTGGTCAGTGGATAGGGGTGAGGAGGAATAGTCAGTCATGATAGCCATGATGTTGGTCAGTGGATAGGGGTGAGGAGGAATAGTCAGTCATGATAGCCATGATGTTGGTCAGTGGATAGGGGTGAGGAGGAATAGTCAGTCATGATAGCCATGATGTTAGTGGATAGGGGTGAGGAGGAATAGTCAGTCATGATAGCCATGATGTTGGTCAGTGGATAGGGGTGAGGAGGAATAGTCAGTCATGATAGCCATGATGTTGGTCAGTGGATAGGGGTGAGGAGGAATAGTCAGTCATGATAGCCATGATGTGTCAGTGGATAGGGGTGAGGAGGAATAGTCAGTCATGATAGCCATGATGTCGTCAGTGGATAGGGGTGAGGAGGAATAGTCAGTCATGATAGCCATGATGTTGGTCAGTGGATAGGGGTGAGGAGGAATAGTCAGTCATGATAGCCATGATGTTGTCAGTGGATAGGGGTGAGGAGGAATAGTCAGTCATGATAGCCATGATGTTGTCAGTGGATAGGGGTGAGGAGGAATAGTCAGTCATGATAGCCATGATGTTGGTCAGTGGATAGGGGTGAGGAGGAATAGTCAGTCATGATAGCCATGATGTTGGTCAGTGGATAGGGGTGAGGAGGAATAGTCAGTCATGATAGCCATGATGTTGGTCAGTGGATAGGGGTGAGGAGGAATAGTCAGTCATGATAGCCATGATGTTGGTCAGTGGATAGGGGTGAGGAGGAATAGTCAGTCATGATAGCCATGATGTTGGTCAGTGGATAGGGGTGAGGAGGAATAGTCAGTCATGATAGCCATGATGTCGGTCAGTGGATAGGGGTGAGGAGGAATAGTCAGTCATGATAGCCATGATGTTGGTCAGTGGATAGGGGTGAGGAGGAATAGTCAGTCATGATAGCCATGATGTCGGTCAGTGGATAGGGGTGAGGAGGAATAGTCAGTCATGATAGCCATGATGTTGGTCAGTGGATAGGGGTGAGGAGGAATAGTCAGTCATGATAGCCATGATGTCGGTCAGTGGATAGGGGTGAGGAGGAATAGTCAGTCATGATAGCCATGATGTCGGTCAGTGGATAGGGGTGAGGAGGAATAGTCAGTCATGATAGCCATGATGTTGGTCAGTGGATAGGGGTGAGGAGGAATAGTCAGTCATGATAGCCATGATGTCAGTGGATAGGGGTGAGGAGGAATAGTCAGTCATGATAGCCATGATGTTGGTCAGTGGATAGGGGTGAGGAGGAATAGTCAGTCATGATAGCCATGATGTTGGTCAGTGGATAGGTGTGAGGAGGAATAGTCAGTCATGATAGCCATGATGTTAGTGGATAGGGGTGAGGAGGAATAGTCAGTCATGATAGCCATGATGTCGGTCAGTGGATAGGGGTGAGGAGGAATAGTCAGTCATGATGTTGGTCAGTGGATAGGGGTGAGGAGGAATAGATAGTCATGATAGCCATGATGTCAGTGGATAGGTGTGAGGAGGAATAGTCAGTCATGATAGCCATGCTAACACGTCTTCATTACTGTGTCTCCGCAGGGCCCTCCCACTTGCTGCACCAAGTCCCAGTGTCAGATCACAAGATGGGTTGTTATCACTAGGCTACTACTCCATGTGGTTGTGTGTTTGTGTGTGTTAATGCTGTGTGATTTTGCTGTACAATGTGTTTGTGTGTGGTTTTTGCTGTACTGGTCACGGTGCTAACACGTCGTCATTACCGTGTTTTCTCAGGGCCCGCCCACCCGCTACCCCAGGTCGCACTCTCAGATCAGCAAGACGCCGCCCTCAGCGGCAATGGCAGGGGGAGGAGGGTGGGGGGGCTACAGCAACAAAGGGACACGACCCAAACCCAGCCAGGGGGTGAAGAGATTCAGTCACCAGAGACCCACCCTCAACACCACACCCAATCGGGTCAAACCCCCCGTCCTCTCCCCCACCACGCCCCATCCTCCCAGCACGGAGCCGTTCAGCGTGGACAGCGTATCGCCCCTGGTGGTGACCATCAGGGAGGGGGAGAGGGAGAGGGTGATCGAGAAGAGGGGGGGAGGGAACGGAGGCAAGCACATGGCACAGAGAGCCCTCAAGGACCTGGTGGGGCAGAGACAGCAAGAGAGAAAGGTGAGGTGGGTGGATGTGTGTGTGTGTGGGGGGGGGGGGACAAGCACATGGCACAGAGAGCCCTCAAGGACCTGGTGGGGCAGAGACAGCAGGAGAGAAAGGTGAGGTGTGTGGGTGTGTGTGTGTGGGGGGGGGGGGGGACAAGCACATGGCACAGAGAGCCCTCAAGGACCTGGTGGGGCAGAGACAGCAGGAGAGAAAGGTGAGGTGTGTGGGTGTGTGTGGGGGACAGGGGGTGGGGGGAGACAAGCACATGGCACAGAGAGCCCTCAAGGACCTGGTGGGGCAGAGATAGCAAGAGAGAAAGGTGAGGTGTGTGGGTGTGTGTGGGGGACAGGGGGTGGGGGGAGACAAGCACATGGCACAGAGAGCCCTCAAGGACCTGGTGGGGCAGAGACAGCAGGAGAGAAAGGTGAGGTGTGTGGGTGTGTGTGGGGGACAGGGGGTGGGGGGAGACAAGCACATGGCACAGAGAGCCCTCAAGGACCTGGTGGGGCAGAGACAGCAGGAGAGAAAGGTGAGGTGTGTGGGTGTGTGTGGGGGACAGGGGGTGGGGGGAGACAAGCACATGGCACAGAGAGCCCTCAAGGACCTGGTGGGGCAGAGACAGCAGGAGAGAAAGGTGAGGTGTGTGGGTGTGTGTGGGGGACAGGGGGTGGGGGGAGACAAGCACATGGCACAGAGAGCCCTCAAGGACCTGGTGGGGCAGAGACAGCAGGAGAGAAAGGTGAGGTGTGTGGATGTGTGTGTGTGGGGGGGGGGGGGACAAGCACATGGCACAGAGAGCCCTCAAGGACCTGGTGGGGCAGAGACAGCAAGAGAGAAAGGTGAGGTGTGTGGGTGTGTGTGGGGGACAGGGGGTGGGGGGAGACAAGCACATGGCACAGAGAGCCCTCAAGGACCTGGTGGGGCAGAGACAGCAAGAGAGAAAGGTGAGGTGGGTGGATGTGTGTGGGGGACAGGGGGTGGGGGGGAGGGAGGACAAGCACATGGCACAGAGAGCCCTCAAGGACCTGGTGGGGCAGAGACAGCAAGAGAGAAAGGTGAGGTGGGTGGATGTGTGTGGGGGACAGGGGGTGGGGGAAGGAGTGTGGGTGTGTGTGTGTCTGGGGGGGGGGGAGGGGGACAAGCACATGGCACAGAGAGCCCTCAAGGACCTGGTGGGGCAGAGACAGCAAGAGAGAAAGGTGAGGTGGGTGGATGTGTGTGTGGGGGGGGGGGACAAGCACATGGCACAGAGAGCCCTCAAGGACCTGGTGGGGCAGAGACAGCAGGAGAGAAAGGTGAGGTGTGTGGATGTGTGTGGGGGGAGGAGGGGGGGTGGGGGAAGGAGTGTGTGTGTGGGTGTGTGTGTGGGGGGTATGGGTGTGGGAGGGGTGAGGGGGTTTGTGTGTGTCGGGAGGGTTATGTGTGTGGGTGTGGGAGAGGTATGTGTGTGGGTGTGGGAGGGAGGAGGGGGGTGTGGGGGGTGGTGGGAGGGGGGTGGGAGGGGGGTGGATGTGGGAGGGTGGAGGGGTGTGGGAGGGGAGTGGGGGGTGGGTGGGTGTGTTATGTATGTGTGTGGCAGGGGGGGGTATGTGTGTGTGTGTTATGTGTGTGTGTGTGTGTGGTGGGGGGGGATGTGTGTGTGGGGGGCATGGGGGTGGGGGTATGTGTGTGGGGGTGGAGGTGTGGGGTGTGTGTGGAGGGGTGTGTGTGTAGATGTGGGGGAGGCGGGGTATGTGGGGATGTGTATCAGTGTGTGTGTGTATGTGCGTGTATGTATATATGTGTGTATGTTTGGGTGTGTAAATATGTGTGTGTGTGTGTGTTGTGTTGTGTTGTGTGTGTGTGTGTGTGTGTGTGTGTGTGTGTGTTGTGTGTGTGTGTGTGTGTGTGTGTATTTTTCAACACATGTACTGGTGCATGTGTATTCTCTTTACTGTGTATTAGTTTAAATGGTGTTAATTATATGTCTGTTTAGTTTTGATATAATATTCTGTGTCTATTCCTTATTGTGGGTATTGTCTTTGAGGTTGATGTCAACTGTGAAATTGAAGCATTTTATCTTTTCTATGTTGATGCTGATTGACTGATTCTTGTACATTGTGAAAGAAACGGCAGCTGGAGATGAGACAGCACTGTGTGTACTGAGAGTAAAGGCATGGATTAGAGTTGACATTATACAAAGTTAGTGTTGTGTACAGTAATGATAATGATAGCATAAACAAATATTATTATCATTATTTTATTATTCTGTTTCTAATAATGATAATAATAATGATGCTAATGATAACAACAATAATAATATTGATAATGATAATAGTAATAATGGATAGTAATTATATGGGACAAACTCCCAGTGTGATGGGCTTTGAGAACCTTGCTTGAAAAAACCCTATACAGTAGTGCATAATATCATTCCTCTGCACATGATGAAAACCCACATACGTACATATATATCTATATATACACAAAGACAGTCCTACATATTGCAGATATGAACAATCACACACACACACACACACACACACACACACACACACACACACACACAGAGACAAACACAAACACACACACAATTACACCTTTAGCCACACCCACCCTTAGCCACACCCACCTTTAGCCACACCCACTGCAGCCTGTTCCCTGTGACTGAGGGAGCGGTGTACATTGTGTGTTGGTGTGTTGGTACAGGGTCCGGCATCACGATACGAGCTGCCTCCGCGATTCCAGAAACTGAAAGAGAACAATGCAGGTGTCGTGAATGTTGGTCAAGGTATGTGTGCATGCGTGTGTGTGTACAAGTGTGTGTGTCTGTTAACAATGCAGGTGTCATGAATGTTGGTCAAGGTATGTGTGCATGCGTGTGTGTGTACAAGTGTGTGTGTCTGTTAACAATGCAGGTGTCATGAATGTTGGTCAGGGTATGTGTGCATGCGTGTGTGTGTACAAGTGTGTGTGTCTGTTATCAATGCAGGTGTTGTGAATGTTGGTCAAGGTATGTGTGCATGCGTGTGTGTGTACAAGTGTGTGTGTCTGTTATCAATGCAGGTGTTGTGAATGTTGGTCAGGGTATGTGTGCATGCGTGTGTGTGTACAAGTGTGTGTGTCTGTTATCAATGCAGGTGTCGTGAATGTTGGTCAAG
>NC_134908.1:533252-555752 GCF_041734735.1 Babylonia areolata
GGTGTGCTGTGTGTGGTGTGCTGTGTGTGGTGTGCTGTGTGTGTGTGGTGTGCTGTGTGTGGTGTGCTGTGTGTGGTGTGGTGTGCTGTGTGTGGTGTTGTGTGGTGTGCTGTGTGTGGTGTGCTGTGTGTGGTGTGCTGTGTGTGGTGTGCTGTGTGTGGTGTGCTGTGTGTGGTGTGCTGTGTGTGGTGTTGTGTGGTGTGCTGTGTGTGGTGTGCTGTGTGTGGTGTGGTGTGTGTGGTGTGGTGTGGTGTGCTGTGTGTGGTGTGGTGTGCTGTGTGTGGTGTGGTGTGCTGTGTGTGGTGTGCTGTGTGTGGTGTGCTGTGTGTGGTGTGGTGTGTGTGTGGTGTGGTGTGGTGTGGTGTGTGTGGTGTGGTGTGGTGTGGTGTGTGTGGTGTGGTGTGGTGTGCTGTGTGTGGTGTGGTGTGCTGTGTGTGGTGTTGTGTGGTGTGCTGTGTGTGGTGTGGTGTGGTGTGCTGTGTGTGGTGTTGTGTGGTGTGCTGCGCTGTGATGTTGTGTGGTGTGTGTAGTGTGGTGTGCTGTGTGTGGTGTAGTGTGGTGTGCTGTGTGTGGTGTTGTGTGGTGTGCTGTGTGTGGTGTTGTGTGGTGTGCTGTGTGTGGTGTTGTGTGGTGTGCTGTGTGTGGTGTTGTGTGCTGTGATGTTGTGTGGTGTGGTGTGTGTGGTGTGGTGTGGTGTGCTGTGTGTGGTGTTGTGTGCTGTGATGTTGTGTGGTGTGGTGTGCTGTGTGTGGTGTGGTGTGCTGTGTGTGGTGTGGTGTGCTGTGTGTGGTGTGGTGTGTGTGGTGTGGTGTGTGTGGTGTGGTGTGTGTGGTGTTGTGTGCTGTGTGTGGTGTGGTGTGGTGTGTGTGGTGTGGTGTTGTGTGGTGTGGTGTGTGTGGTGTGGTGTGTGTGGTGTGGTGTGTGGTGTGGTGTGTGTGGTGTGGTGTGGTGTGGTGTGGTGTGGTGTGTGTGGTGTGGTGTGCTGTGTGTGGTGTGGTGTGCTGTGTGTGGTGTGGTGTGGTGTGTGTGGTGTGCTGTGTGTGGTGTGGTGTGGTGTGCTGTGTGTGGTGTGCTGTGTGTGGTGTGGTGTGCTGTGTGTGGTGTGGTGTGTGTGGTGTGGTGTGTGTGGTGTGGTGTGTGGTGTGGTGTGTGTGGTGTGGTGTGGTTTGGTGTGCTGTGTGTGGTTTGGTGTGCTGTGTGTGGTGTGGTGTGCTGTGTGTGGTGTGGTGTGCTGTGTGTGGTTTGGTGTGGTGTGGTGTGTGTGGTGTGGTGTGCTGTGTGTGGTGTGGTGTGCTGTGTGTGGTGTGGTGTGGTGTGCTGTGTGTGATGTTGTGTGTAATGTGCTGAGTTGTGCTGTAGTGTGGTGTGTGGTGTGATGTGGTGTGGTGTAATGTGATGTGGCATGGTGTGATGTGGCATAATGTGGTTTGATGTAGCATAATGTGGTGTGATGTGGCGTGTGGTGTGATGTGACATAATGGGTGTGTGGCATAATGTGGTGTGATGTGACATAATGTGGTGTGGTGTGGCGTGATGTGGTGTGGCATGATGTGATGTGGCATAATGTGGTGTGATGTTATGTGGTGCAGCATAATGTGATGTGGCATAATGTGGTTTAATGTGATGTGATGTGGCATAATGTGATGTGGTGTGCTGTGATGTGGCGTGATGTGATGTGATGTGGCATAATGTGATGTGTTGTGATTTGGCATAATGTGATGTGGCATAGTGTGGTGTGGTGTGGTCTGATGTGACATAATGTGGTGTGGTCTGATGTGACATAATGTGGTGTGGCATGATGTGGTGTGGCATAATGTGATGTGGTGTGGTGTAGCATAATGTGATGTGGTGTAGCATAATGTGATGTGGTGTAGCATAATGTGATGTGGTGTAATGTGATGTGGTGTAGCATAATGTGATGTGGTGTGATGTGATGTGATGTGATGTGATGTGGTGTAGCATAATGTGATGTGGTGTGCTGTGCCCTAATGTGATGTGGTGTAGCATAAGGTGATGTGGTATGGTGTGGTATAATGTGGTGTGATGTAATGTGATGTGGTGTAGCATAATGTGATGTGGTGTGGTGTGGCATAATGTGATGTGGTGTGGCATAATGTGATGGCATAATGTGATGTGGCATAACGTGATGTGATGTGGTGTGGTATAATGTGATGTGATGTGGCATAATGTGATGTGGTGTGGTGTGATATGGTGTGATGTGGCATAATGTGATGTGATGTGGTGTGGTATAATGTGATGTGATGTGGCATAATGTGATGTGGTGTGGCATAATGTGATGTGGTGTGATGTGGTGTGATATGGTGTGGTGTGATGTGATGTGATGTGTGTACAGACAGTGGCCGCCCCAGTCCCCAGTAGCCTTACAGAGGGGATGTTCTGTGCCGCTCTCTACAGTCAGGATCACAGCTGGTACCGTGCCCAAGTCCAACACCGTATCAGTGACACGGTTAGTTCCTGGTTCATCTTGTACATTGTGCTGGCAGGTTGAATAAGATGATGACAACAGCAGGATGAAAATGATGATGATAACAATAGCTTTGATAATATCAAGATGCACCTGGTCTTAGATGAAAATGATGATGATAACAATAGCTATGATAATATCAAGATGCACATGGTCTTTGATGAAAATGATGATGATAACAATAGCTATTAGAATATCAAGATGCACATGGTCTTTGATGAAAATGATGATGATAACAATAGCTTTGATAATATCAGATGCACCTGGTCTTAGATGAAAATGATGATGATAACGATAGCTATTAGAATATCAAGATGTACATGGTCTTAGATGAAAATGATGATGATAACGATAGCTATGATAATATCAAGATGCACATGGTCTGAGATGAAAATGATGATGATAACGATAGCTATGATAATATCAAGATGCACATGGTCTGAGATGAAAATGATGATGATAACGATAGCTATGATAATATCAAGATGCACATGGTCTGAGATGAAAATGATGATGATAACGATAGCTATGATAATATCAAGATGCACATGGTCTTTGATGAAAATGATGATGATAACAATAGCTATGATAATATCAAGATGCACATGGTCTTTGATGAAAATGATGATGATAACAATAGCATGAAAATGATGATGATAACGATAGCTATGATAATATCAAGATGCACATGGTCTTAGATGAAAATGATGATGATAACAATAGCTTTGATGATATCAAGATGTCTTCACTTCTGCCTTCTCTGACAGTCTTGCTCTCACTCAGAATCTGGTACATGGGCATTGCATGATTTTATACCTGAACAGTTCATTATGCTGTGAGATTTGATTGTGTATGGGGGTGAGGGGCAGAGACATTTGTTGACACACTGAGGTGACTATTGTTGAGGGGTGTTTGTTGACACTGATGTGACTATTGTTGAGGGGTGTTTGTTGACACTCTGATGTGACTATTATTGAGGTGTTTGTTGACACACTGATGTGACTATTGTTGAGGTGTTTGTTGACACGCTGATGTGACTATTGTTGAGGTGTTTGTTGACACGCTGATGTGACTATTGTTGAGGGGTGTTTGTTGACACACTGATGTGACTATTGTTGAGGTGTTTGTTGACACTGATGTGACTATTGTTGAGGGGTGTTTGTTGACACACTGAGGTGACTATTGTTGAGGGGTGTTTGTTGACACACTGATGTGACTATTGTTGAGGGGTGTTTGTTGACACACTGATGTGACTATTGTTGAGTGGTGTTTGTTGACACTGATGTGACTATTGTTGAGGTGTGTGATGTGACTATTGTTGAGTGGTATTTGTTGACACACTGATGTGACTATTGTTGAGGTGTGTTTGTTGACACTGATGTGACTATTGTTGAGGTGTGTGATGTGACTATTGTTGAGTGGTGTTTGTTGACACTGATGTGACTATTGTTGAGGGGTGTTTGTTGACACTCTGATGTGACTATTGTTGAGGGGTGTTTGTTGACACTGATGTGACTATTGTTAAGGGGTGTTTGTTGACACTGATGTGACTATTGTTGAGGGGTGTTTGTTGACACACTGATGTGACTATTGTTGAGGTGTGTTTGTTGACACTGATGTGACTATTGTTGAGGTGTGTGATGTGACTATTGTTGAGTGGTATTTGTTGACACACTGATGTGACTATTGTTGAGGTGTGTTTGTTGACACACTGATGTGACTATTGTTGAGGGGTGTTTGTTGACACTGATGTGACTATTGTTGAGGTGTTTGTTGACACGCTGACGTGACTATTGTTAAGGTGTTTGTTGACACTCTGATTTGACTATTGTTGAGGGGGTGTTTGTTGACACACTGATGTGACTATTGTTGAGGAGTGTTTGTTGACACACTGATGTGACTATTGTTGAGGGGGTGTTTGTTGACACACTGATGTGACTATTGTTGAGGTGTTTGTTGACACACTGATGTGACTATTGTTGAGGGGGTGTTTGTTGACACACTGATGTGACTATTGTTGAGGGGTGTTTGTTGACACTGATGTGACTATTGGTGAGGGGTGTTTGTTGACACACTGATGTGACTATTGTTAAGGTGTGTTTGTTGACACACTGATGTGACTATTGTTGAGATGTTTGTTGACACACTGATGTGACTATTGTTGAGGTGTTTGTTGACACACTGATGTGACTGTTGTTGAGGTGTTTGTTGACACACTGATGTGACTATTGTTGAGGGGGTGTTTGTTGACACACTGATGTGACTATTGTTGAGGGGTGTTTGTTGACACTGATGTGACTATTGGTGAGGGGTGTTTGTTGACACACTGATGTGACTATTGTTAAGGTGTGTTTGTTGACACACTGATGTGACTATTGTTGAGATGTTTGTTGACATGCTGATGTGACTATTGTTGAGGTGTTTGTTGACACACTGATGTGACTATTGTTGAGGTGTTTGTTGACACACTGATGTGACTATTGTTGAGGTGTTTGTTGACACACTGATGTGACTATTGTTGAGGTGTTTGTTGACACACTGATGTGACTATTGTTGAGGTGTTTGTTGACACACTGATGTGACTATTGTTGAGGTGTTTGTTGACACTGATGTGACTATTGTTGAGGAGTGTTTGTTTACACTGATGTGACTATTGTTGAGGGGTGTTTGTTGACACTGATGTGACTATTGTTGAGGGGGTGTTTGTTGACACTGATGTGACTATTGTTGAGGGGGGTGTTTGTTGACACTGATGTGACTATTGTTGAGGGGTGTTTGTTGACACACTGATGTGACTATTGTTGAGTGGTGATTGTTGACACTGATGTGACTATTGTTGAGGGATGTTTGTTGACACTGATGTGACTATTGTTGAGGGGTGTTTGTTGACACACTGATGTGACTATTGTTGAGGGGTGTTTGTTGACACACTGATGTGACTATTGTTGAGGGGTGTTTGTTGACACACTGATGTGACTATTGTTGAGGGGTGTTTGTTGACACACTGATGTGACTATTGTTGAGTGGTGATTGTTGACACTGATGTGACTATTGTTGAGGGATGTTTGTTGACACACTGATGTGACTATTGTTGAGGGGTGTTTGTTGACACACTGATGTGACTATGGTTGAGGGATGTTTGTTGACACTGATATGACTATTGTTGAGGAGTGTTTGTTGACACACTGATATGACTATTGTTGAGGAGTGTTTGTTGACACACTGATTTGACTGTTGTTGAGGGGGTGTTTGTTGACACACTGATTTGACTATTGTTGAGGTGTTTGTTGACACAGGAGGTTGCGGTGATCTTCGTCGACTACGGCAACATGGAGTCGGTGTCCATTGACAACATGCGGTGTCTGACGGAAGACACGGCCACCATCCCGGCCCAGGCCATCCCCTGTGCCATGTTTGGCCTGAAGCCGCTGACGGTCAGTGGTGTGGCCGTGGTCGTTGATGTGTTTATTGTCATGCAGTGTTTGGTGGACAGACAGGTGGATGGGAATGGTGGTGTTTCTTTGATGTTTATTGTCATGCAGTGTGTGGTGGACAGACAGGTGGATGGGAATGGTGGTGTTTCTTTGATGTTTATTGTCATGCAGTGTGTGGTGGACAGACAGGTGGATGGGAATGGTGGTGTTTCTTTGATGTGTTTATTGTCATGCAGTGTGTGGTGGACAGACAGGTGGATGGGAATGGTGGTGTTTCTTTGATGTGTTTATTGTCATGCAGTGTGTGGTGGACAGACAGACAGGTGGATGGGAATGGTGGTGTTTCTTTGATGTTTATTGTCATGCAGTGTGTGGTGGACAGACAGGTGGATGGGAATGGTGGTGTTTCTTTGATGTTTATTGTCATGCAGTGTGTGGTGGACAGACAGGTGGATGGGAATGGTGGTGTTTCTTTGATGTTTATTGTCATGCAGTGTGTGGTGGACAGACAGGTGGATGGGAATGGTGGTGTTTCTTTGATGTTTATTGTCATGCAGTGTGTGGTGGACAGACAGGTGGATGGGAATGGTGGTGTTTCTTTGATGTTTATTGTCATGCAGTGTGTGGGGGACAGACAGGTGGATGGGAATGGTGGTGTTTCTTTGATGTTTATTGTCATGCAGTGTGTGGTGGACAGACAGGTGGATGGGAATGGTGGTGTTTCTTTGATGTTCATTGTCATGCAGTGTGTGGTGGACAGACAGGTGGATGGGAATGGTGGTGTTTCTTTGATGTGTTTATTGTCATGCAGTGTGTGGTGGACAGACAGGTGGATGGGAATGGTGGTGTTTCTTTGATGTTTATTGTCATGCAGTGTGTGGGGGACAGACAGGTGGATGGGAATGGTGGTGTGTGCAGGTCAGTGGTGTGGGTTTGGTTTTTTTCCTGTTTTTTCAGTGGTGTGGTGCAGGCTTGGTTTTGATTTAATTCAGTGTTTGGTGGACTCTGTGTACCTATGTGCCATGAGTGCAGGCATATATATCTGTGTACCTATGTGGTGACTGTTGACATGTAAGGTGGTGACTGTTGACATGAAAGATTACTGTTGACATGAAAGAGGTGGTGACTGTTGACATGAAAGGTGACTGTTGACATGTAAGGTGGTGAGCGTTGTTGTGGTGACTGTTGACACGAAAGGTGACTTGACATGAAAGAGGTGGTGACTGTTGACATGAAAGGTGACTGTTGACATGAAAGGTTGTGACTATTGGCATGATAGGTGGTGTCTGTTGACATGAAAGAGGTTGTGACTGTTTTTATGAATGGTGTTGAATGTTGTCATGGTGACTGTTGACATGAAAGAGGTTGTGACTGTTTTTATGAATGGTGTTGAATGTTGTCATGGTGACTGTTGATATGAAAGAGGTGGTGACTGTTGACATGAAAGAGGTTGTGACTATGTCATGAAAAGTGTTGAATGTTGTCATGGTGACTGTTGACATGAAATGAGATGACTGTTAACATGAAAGAGGCAGTTCACATGAAAGGTATTGACTGTTGTCATGGTGACTGTTGACATGAAAGAGGTGGTGTCTGTTGACATGAAAGAGGTTGTGACTGTTTTTATGAAAGGTGTTGAATGTTGTCATGGTGACTGTTGACATGAAAGAGGGGGTGACTGTTGACATGAAAGGAGGTGACTGTTAACATGAAAGAAGCAGTTGACATGAAAGGTGTTGACATGAAAGGTATTGACTGTTGTCATGGTGACTGTTGACATGGAAGAGGTGGTGTCTGTTGACATGAAAGGTATTGACTGTTGTCATGGTGATTGTTGACATGAAAGGATGTGACTGTTGACATGAAAGAGGCCGTTGACATGAAAGGTATTGACTGTTGTCATGGTGACTGTTGACATGAAAGGTATTGACTGTTGTCATGGTGATTGTTGACATGAAAGGATGTGACTGTTGACATGAAAGAGGCCGTTGACATGAAAGGTATTGACTGTTGTCATGGTGACTGTTGACATGAAAGAGTGTGGTGTGCATGAGCAGTTTTCCGAACACACCATAGGCTTTGGCTTGTTGCTGCTCTATGTGTTGGCAGTGTGCAGAATAAAATGATGTGGATGTCGTCAGGGCCAGACTGGGTGGTCGGAACAGGCCAAGACGGCGTTCCACAAGATGCTGAACGGGGTTCCCCTTCTGCTGGAGGCCTGTGGACACAGAGGTGAGTGGTGTGGTGTGGGGACACAGAGGTGAGTGGTGTGGGGACACAGAGGTGAGTGGTGTGGGGACACAGAGGTGAGTGGTGTGGGGACACAGAGGTGAGTGGTGTGGTGTGGGGACACAGAGGTGAGTGGTGTGTGGACACAGAGGTGAGTGGTGTGGTGTGGGGACACAGAGGTGAGTGGTGTGGGGACACAGAGGTGAGTGGTGTGGTGTGGGGACACAGAGGTGAGTGGTGTGGTGTGGGGACTCAGAGGTGAGTGGTGTGGTGTGGGGACTCAGAGGTGAGTGGTGTGGACACAGAGGTGAGTGGTGTGGTGTGGGGACACAGAGGTGAGTGGTGTGGTGTGGGGACTCAGAGGTGAGTGGTGTGGTGTGGGGACACAGAGGTGAGTGGTGTGGTGTGGGGACACAGAGGTGTGTGGTGTGGGGACTCAGAGGTGAGTGGTGTGGTGTGGGGACACAGAGGTGAGTGGTGTGGGGACACAGAGGTGAGTGGTGTGGGGACACAGAGGTGAGTGGTGTGGTGTGGGGACACAGAGGTGAGTGGTGTGGTGTGGGGACACAGAGGTGAGTGGTGTGGGGACACAGAGGTGAGTGGTGTGGTGTGGGGACACAGAGGTGAGTGGTGTGGGGACACAGAGGTGAGTGGTGTGGTGTGGGGACACAGAGGTGAGTGGTGTGGTGTGGGGACTCAGAGGTGAGTGGTGTGGTGTGGGGACTCAGAGGTGAGTGGTGTGGTGTGGGGACTCAGAGGTGAGTGGTGTGGACACAGAGGTGAGTGGTGTGGGGACACAGAGGTGAGTGGTGTGGTGTGGGGACACAGAGGTGAGTGGTGTGGTGTGGGGACACAGAGGTGAGTGGTGTGGTGTGGGGACTCAGAGGTGAGTGGTGTGGTGTGGGGACTCAGAGGTGAGTGGTGTGGACACAGAGGTGAGTGGTGTGGGGACGCAGAGGTGAGTGGTGTGGTGTGGGGACACAGAGGTGAGTGGTGTGGTGTGACACAGAGGTGAGTGGTGTGGACACAGAGGAGAGTGGTGTGGGGACACAGAGGTGAGTGGTGTGGGGACACAGAGGTGAGTGGTGTGGGGACACAGAGGAGAGTGGTGTGGGGACACAGAGGAGAGTGGTGTGGTGACACAGAGGTGAGTGGTGTGGGGACACAGAGGTGAGTGGTGTGGGGACACAGAGGTGAGTGGTGTGGTGACACAGAGGTGAGTGGTGTGGGGACACAGAGGTGAGTGGTGTGGGGACACAGAGGTGAGTGGTGTGGTGTGGGGACTCAGAGGTGAGTGGTGTGGTGTGGGGACTCAGAGGTGAGTGGTGTGGACACAGAGGTGAGTGGTGTGGGGACGCAGAGGTGAGTGGTGTGGTGTGGGGACACAGAGGTGAGTGGTGTGGTGTGACACAGAGGTGAGTGGTGTGGACACAGAGGAGAGTGGTGTGGGGACACAGAGGTGAGTGGTGTGGGGACACAGAGGTGAGTGGTGTGGGGACACAGAGGAGAGTGGTGTGGGGACACAGAGGAGAGTGGTGTGGTGACACAGAGGTGAGTGGTGTGGGGACACAGAGGTGAGTGGTGTGGGGACACAGAGGTGAGTGGTGTGGTGACACAGAGGTGAGTGGTGTGGACACAGAGGTGAGTGGTGTGGTGTGGGGACACAGAGGTGAGTGGTGTGGGGACACAGAGGTGAGTGGTGTGGGGACACAGAGGTGAGTGGTGTGGTGTGGGGACACAGAGGTGAGTGGTGTGGGGACACAGAGGTGAGTGGTGTGGTGACACAGAGGTGAGTGGTGTGGACACAGAGGTGAGTGGTGTGGTGTGGGGACACAGAGGTGAGTGGTGTGGGGACACAGAGGTGAGTGGTGTGGACACAGAGGTGAGTGGTGTGGTGTGGGGGCACAGAGGTGAGTGGTGTGGGGACACAGAGGTGAGTGGTGTGGTGACACAGAGGTGAGTGGTGTGGACACAGAGGTGAGTGGTGTGGTGTGGGGACACAGAGGTGAGTGGTGTGGTGTGGTGACACAGAGGTGAGTGGTGTGGTGTGGGGACACAGAGGTGAGTGGTGTGGTGTGGGGACACAGAGGTGAGTGGTGTGGGGACACAGAGGTGAGTGGTGTGGTGTGGGGACACAGAGGTGAGTGGTGTGGACACAGAGGTGAGTGGTGTGGGGACACAGAGGTGAGTGGTGTGGGGACACAGAGGTGAGTGGTGTGGTGTGGGGACACAGAGGTGAGTGGTGTGGGGACAGTGTGGAATTCTGTTTGGTCTCACCAGTTGGAAGCCTGTTGCTAAAGAAGAAAGCTTAGGTTTCAGACAGCTGCCACCAGGTCAGTTTGTGGTGTGAGGTCAGTGCCTGTACAGTGAATTAACAGCTGTACAGTGCAGTACAGTACAACACAGTACAGTACAATACAATGCAATGCAATACAATACAATACATCACAGTACAATACACTACAATGCAATACAATACATCACTGTACAACACAACACAACACCGTACAATACATTATAACACAACACGACACAACACAACACAACACAACACCATGTTTCAGAGGGATGCTGTCTGGTCAGCCTGTGGAGTGAGGACAGCACTGACTCACTGAACGAACAGCTGTACAACACGACACGACACGACACGACACGACACGACACGACACGACACAGCACAACACAGCACAACACCATGTTTCAGAGGGATGCTGTCTGGTCAGCCTGTGGAGTGACAGCACTGACTCATTGAACGAACAGCTGTACAACACAACACGACAACACAACACAGCACAGCACAACACAGCACAGCACAACACAACACAACACAACACAACACAACACAACACAACACAACACAGCTCAGCTCAGCTCAGCTCAGCTCAGCTCAGCTCAGCTCAGCTCAGCTCAGCTCAGCTCAGCTCAGCTCAGCTCAGCACAACACAACACCATGTTTCAGAGGGATGCTGTCTGGTCAGACTATGGAGTGAGGACAGCAATGACTCACTGAACGAACAGCTGGACAACACAACACAACACAACGCAAAGCGACACAACACGACACGACACAGCACAGCACAGCACAGCACAGCACAGCACAACACAACACAACACCATGTTTCAGAGGGATGCTGTCTGGTCAGCCTGTGGAGTGAGGACAGCACTGACTCACTGAACGAACAGCTGTACAACACAACACAACACAACGCAACGCAACGCAACACGACACGACACAGCACAGCACAGCACAGCACAGCACAGCACAGCACAACACAACACAACACCATGTTTCAGAGGGATGCTGTCTGGTCAGCCTGTGGAGTGAGGACAGCACTGACTCACTGAACGAACAGCTGTACAACACAACACAACACAATGCAACGCAACACAACACGACACGACACAGCACAGCACAGCACAGCACAGCACAGCACAACACAACACAACACCATGTTTCAGAGGGATGCTGTCTGGTCAGCCTGTGGAGTGAGGACAGCACTGACTCACTGAACGAACAGCTGTACAACACAACACAACACAATGCAACGCAACACAACACGACACAACACAACACAGCACAGCACAACACAGCACAGCACAACACAACACCATGTTTCAGAGGGATGCTGTCTGGTCAGCCTGTGGAGTGAGGACAGCACTGACTCACTGAACAGACAGCTGTACAACACAACACAACGCAACGCAACGCAACGCAACACAGCACAGCACAGCACAGCACAGCACAACACAACACAACACCATGTTTCAGAGGGATGCTGTCTGGTCAGCCTGTGGAGTGAGGACAGCACTGACTCACTGAACGAACAGCTGTACAAGATGGGCGTGGTTGATGCCATCCTTCCCTCAGAAGTGCCTCGTGAGTACTGACCTACATTTACCTGTTTGCTATGTCAATGTTTTACGCACACCTCCCCTTTGTGCTGTCATGTCACTAGTTTATCTGAGTATTTCTTCAACCTAGCAGACGACAGTGCAAGCGGCAAACTAGCAGCGAAATCCACCTTGTGTTCATGTTCATGAAGTGAAAGCAAGGCTGAAGTCAGTGACAAGATGGTGGAGGAAGCTGTGCTGATTCTCTTCAACTCGGACGCTGAAGACGAAGATTTCAGTGGATTCAGTGAGCAGGATGACATTGAATAAATGTGACTCCCCCTAAATTATGGATCTTATTTTCGTTGTGTTTATTTTTTTATTTTTTTGTGGCACTAGCAGTATTTTCGCTTGCTTTTCTTTGTGTTGTTCCCGCTTGTGTTTATTTCATAACCTACAGTATTGACAGTTTTTCTGTAGTACCAGTATGTGTTCCAGTACCGGAAATGAGTGTGGCTTATAAGCCAGTGCGGCTTATATACCGTAAAGTTCGGTCTATTGAGCGCACAGGTATATAAGCCACACCCACTAAATTTTGGAAAAAATTCAACTTTATACATTCATAAGTCGCACCAGTTTAAAACTGAGTTGGTATGGCTACATAACAAGAGCCAGTGTCCTTTATAAAACAGTCGTCCAAGGGTCTGTTTTGTGAGAGAATGGGGAAACAGAAAAAAAACTGATGGACAAACAACGTTGCAGATGGACAAGAGAAACCATTTTCATTTTCCCAGGCTGGACACACCCCACAGACCTGGAGAATCCAGAGAACTGTTGTTTGTGGAGCTCCATTGACTGATCCAGTGTTGACCAGTGATCAGTGTTTGAGGTCCTGTGTCAACAAGGGATAGGCCTTTACTGTGATTGAACTGTTGTTCTTTGTGGAGCTCCATTACTGATCCAGTGTTGACCAGTGATCAGTGTTGGAGGTCCTGTGTCAACAAGGGATAGGCCTTTACTGTGATTGAACTGTTGTTCTTTGTGGAGCTCCATTGACTGATCCAGTGTTGACCAGTGATCAGTGTTTGAGGTCCTGTGTCAACAAGGGATAGGCCTTTACTGTGATTGAACTGTTGTTCTTTGTGGAGCTCCATTACTGATCCAGTGTTGACCAGTGATCAGTGTTTGAGGTCCTGTGTCAGCAAGGGATAGACCTTTACTGTGATTGAACTGTTGTTCTTTGTGGAGCTCCATTACTGATCCAGTGTTGACCAGTGATCAGTGTTTGAGGTCCTGTGTCTAGAAGGGATAGGCCTTTACTGTGATTGAACTGTTGTTCTTTGTGGAGCTCCATTACTGATCCAGTGTTGACCAGTGATCAGTGTTGGAGGTCCTGTGTCAACAAGGGATAGGCCTTTACTGTGATTGAACTGTTGTTCTTTGTGGAGCTCCATTACTGATCCAGTGTTGACCAGTGATCAGTGTTTGAGGTCCTGTGTCAACAAGGGATAGGCCTTTACTGTGATTGAACTGTTGTTCTTTGTGGAGCTCCATTACTGATCCAGTGTTGACCAGTGATCAGTGTTGGAGGTCCTGTGTCAACAAGGGATAGGCCTTTACTGTGATTGAACTGTTGTTCTTTGTGGAGCTCCATTACTGATCCAGTGTTGACCAGTGATCAGTGTTTGAGGTCCTGTGTCAACAAGGGATAGGCCTTTACTGTGATTTTCCTCACTCCACCCTGGGGTGGACATGTTGGTGTGACTTGGCTTGCGGAAGATTGAAATGTTGGAAGGAGAGGATTGGGCCCAGCCTTCCGAGTCAAGCCATAGACACAGTGGTGGTGAAAGAGTTAAGACATGTCATTGTGTCCATGCTGTTTTTTGGTGGTGAAAGGGTTGACATGTCATTGTGTCCATGCTGTTTTATGGTGGTAAAAGGGTTAAGACATGTCATTATGTCCATGCTGTTTTTTTTTCTGTCTGTTTTTTCCAGCCGACTTAGAACTGCCACAGGAAGGGTACCTGGAGGTGGTGGTGGCCTTTGTCGACCTGAAGCGATGTTGGCTGCGAATTATCGGAAAGGAATATTCTGTAAGTATTGTAACATTATCTGTTAAACAGAATAACATTTTTTGTTGAACAGAATATTCTGTAAGTATTCTGACATTATTTGTTGAATATTCTGTATTCTGTAAGTATTCTGGCATTATTTGTTGAATATTCTGTAAATATTCTGACATTATTTGTTAAATATTCTGTAAGTATTCTAACTTTATTTGTTGAACAGATTATTCTGTAAGTATTCTGACATTACTTATTTGTTGGACAGGATATTATTATTTATTTGTTGGACAGGATATTCTGTAAGTGATTTAACATCATCAGTTGAACACTTATATGTACAGTTGCCTGTACACACATATGTGAACACATGCTTTGATGCTTACACACTTACACATGCTCACAAACACACACTCACATTCTCTTGTTCCATCACTCTCACTCTCATGCAGTTTATGTCAGTGTGTGTTTAAAGATGGACAGGAGAGAGAGAGAGAGAGAGAGAGAGAGAGAGAGAGAGATGATTCTTAACTCTCTCCATATGAACAGTGAAAGAAACGACGTTAACAGCGTTTCATCCCAATTACCATCATCAAAATATTGCAAGCGGAAGGCTCTTATACTGAAGAGGTGAATGTTGACAAAGAATACCACAATTCTGATGACGGAAGCTAAAGGTTGGGTCATTCAGACACCCTCTGGACATCCGAGGGGTCTGTGTAGAGGAGAAGAGAGGACTGGCCGTACTGAGTGAGTTAAACAACACAACACAGCTGTGGCACAGACAGACTGGCAGTGTTGCACAAGGAGGCAGTACAGTACAGTACAACACAACACAAGGTGACACAGATGACTCGACACGATATGATACAATACAGAACAACATGTCTCGACACGATATGATACAATACAGAACAACATGTCTCGACACAATGCGATACTATACAACACAGTTCAGTTCTGTACAATATAACACAAGATGACACAACATGACATGACAAAGTATGATACCACACAACACAACACAGTACAATACAGTGCAGCACAACACAGTACAATGCAGCACAACACAGCACAATGCAACACAGCACAGCACAGCTCAGCACAACACAGCTCAGCACAGCACAATACAGAACAGCACAACACAGCTCAGCACAACACAGCTCAGCACAGCACAATACAGAACAGCACAACACAGCTCAGCACAACACAACACAGCACATCGCAGTACAACAAAGCACAGCATAGCACAGTGCAACACAGCATAACAGCACATTACAACACACCAGACCACACCACATCAACACACCTCACCACACCACACCACACCACAACACAATGATGTGACATGTCTACAGGAGGCACTGGAAGCCTGTGAGGACAGACTGGGGACGCTGTACAGTTCAACACAACCCCACACCACACCACATCACACCACACCACACCACACCACACACCACAGTGATGTGATGTGTATACAGGAGGCACTGGAAGCCTGCGAGGACAGACTGGGGACGCTGTACAGTTCAACACAACCCCACACCACACCACATCACACCACACCACACCACACCACACCACACACCACAGTGATGTGATGTGTATACAGGAGGCACTGGAAGCCTGCGAGGACAGACTGGGGACGCTGTACAGTTCAACACAACCCCACACCACACCACACCGCACCACATCACACCACACCACACCACACAGTACAACACAACCCCACACCACACCACACCACACCACACCACACCACATCACACCGCATCACACCACACCACACCACACAGTACAACACAACACAGTGATGTGACATGTCTACAGGAGGCACTGGAAGCCTATGAGGACAGACTGGGGACGCTGTACAGTTCAACACAACACCACACCACACCACACCACACCACACCACATCACACCACACCACACCACACCACACCACACCACACCACACCACACCACATACCACAGTGATGTGACATGTCTACAGGAGGCACTGGAAGCCTATGAGGACAGACTGGGGACGCTGTACAGTTCAACACAACACCACACCACACCACACCACACCACACCACATACCACAGTGATGTGATGTGTCTACAGGAGGCACTGGAAGCCTATGAGGACAGACTGGGGACGCTGTACAGTTCAACACAACACCACACCACACCACACCACACCACACCACATACCACAGTGATGTGATGTGTCTACAGGAGGCACTGGAAGCCTATGAGGACAGACTGGGGACGCTGTACAGTTCAACACAACCCCACACCACACCACACCACACCACACCACATCACATACCACAGTGATGTGATGTGTCTACAGGAGGCACTGGAAGCCTATGAGGACAGACTGGGGACGCTGTACAGTTCAACACAACACCACACCACCCCACACCACACCACACCACACCACATACCACAGTGATGTGATGTGTCTACAGGAGGCACTGGAAGCCTATGAGGACGGACTGGGGATGCTGTACAGTTCAACACAACCCCACACCACACCACACCACACCACACCACATACCACAGTGATGTGATGTGTCTCCAGGAGGCACTGGAAGCCTATGAGGACAGACTGGGGACGCTGTACAAGGCAGCAGAGAGACAGCCACGCCATCTGGTGGAGGACAGCGTGTGCATTGTTAACAGTCAACACCTGTACCACCGCGTCAGGGTCACTGAAATCCTTGACGATCAGGTACAGTATTGCTTACAGCTGAAATCCGTGACGATCAGGTAACATATTACTGTCAGCTGAAATCCTTGACGATCAGGTACAGTATTACTTACAGGTGAAATTTTCAACAGTCAGGTACAGTATTACTTACAGCTGAAATCCTTGACGATCAGGTATAGTATTGTTTACAGCTGAAATCCTTGACGATCAGGTACAGTATTACTAACAGCTGAAATCCTCAACAGTCAGGTACAGTATCGCTAACTCCTGAAATCCTTGACGATCAGGTACAGTACTGCTAACTGCTGAAATCCTCGACGATCAGGTACAGTATTACTTACAGCTGAAATACTTGACGATCAGGTACAGTATTGCTAACTGCTGAAATCCTCAACAGTCAGGTACAGTATTGCTAACTCCTGAAAACCTTGACGATCAGGTACAGTATTGCTTACAGCAGAAATCCTTGATGATCAGGTACAGTATTGCTAACTGCTGAAATCCTTGACGATCAGGTACAGTATTGCTTACAGCAGAAATCCTCAACAGTCAGGTACAGTATTGCTAACTGCTGAAATCCTTGACGATCAGATACAGTATTGCTTACAGCTGAAATCCTTGACGATCAGGTACAGTATTGCTTACAGCAGAAATCCTCAACAGTCAGGTACAGTATTGCTAACTGCTGAAATCCTCAACAGTCAGGTACAGTACTGCTTTCAGGTGAAATCATTGACGATCAGGTACAGTATTGCTAAGTGCTGAAATCCTCAACAGTCAGGTAGAGTATTGCTAACTGCTGAAATCTTCAACAGTCAGGTACAGTAGTGCTTACAGCCATCACCAGTATCACCGCATCAGGGTCACTGAAATAACAGTCAGGTACAGGTATCAATCCACCTGGGAAACTGGTGTGACGCTGCTGACTTGGTGCATTCCCTTTGGATGTTTACAGGTTTACACAAGGGTGTGTCTGTGAATGGTTGTGTGTGGGTGTGTCTGTGAATGGTTGTGTGGGTGTGTCTGTGAATGGTTGTGTGTGTGGGTGTGTCTGAATGGTTGTGTGTGTTGGTGTGTGTCTGTGAATGGTTGTGTGGGTGTGTCTGTGAATGGTTGTGTGTGAGTGTGTCTGTGAATGGTTGTGTGTGTGGGTGTGTCTGTGAATGGCTGTGTGTGTGTGTGTCTGTGAATGGTTGTATGTGTGGGTGTGTCTGTGAATGGTTGTGTGTGTGGGTGTGTCTGAATGGTTGTGTGTGTGGGTGTGTCTGTGAATGGCATGTTGGTGTGTCTGTGAATGGTTGTATGTGTTGGTGTGTCTGAATGGTTGTGTGTGTGGGTGTGTCTGTGAATGGCATGTGGGTGTGTCTGTGAATGGCATGTGGGTGTGTGTGTGAATGGTTGTGTGTGTTGGTGTCTGTGTCTGTGAAAGGGGGATTTGAGGAGAAAAAGCGCTGAGCCAGCACGAAGGAAAGAGAAAGAAGAAATCCTTAAACTAACTCTGTTTCAGGCCAACTGTTTCTTTGTGGACCATGGCTACACGGATTGGTTCCCCCTGGACAAGTTAGTTCCCTTGGACAATGACATCAACCAGTCCCTTCCTTACCAGGTTGTCTGCCTTTCCTGTACAGCTTCTGTCTCTGGTCCTTGTTTGTTTGTTTGTTGTGGTTTATTTTATTTTATTTTATTTTTTTTGACTGATGTTGAAATTAATATGTTTAAAAAAACATAGAAAGTGGTGTTCCAAGTCACGGATCATTATCCAGAGCAGTCAGCCCCAAACTGAGGCAGTGGTCTGGAGGTAAACCACTCTGGCTTGAATGTGTGAATTTTCTGCTACAGAATTATTTCCCTGTTGGTGATGTCATCAGTGACGTTCATTATGTCTGTGGATTCTATGGGCATCGCCGCATGACAGAGACACACAAAGTTATTCACGTTGACTGCTGCTGACAAATATGATTATATTGAAAGGCTGAGATAGGACACAGCTTACAGGTCAGGATGTCAGTGAAGGGCTGTCACCTCACTGAGATCAGACACAGCTTACAGGTCAGGATGTCAGTAAAGGGCTGTCACCTCACTGAGATCAGACACAGCTTTCAGGTCAGGATGTCAGTAAAGGGCTGTCACCTCACTGAGATCAGACACAGCTTTCAGGTCAGGATGTCAGTGAAGGGCTGTCACCTCACTGAGATCAGACACAGCTTTCAGGTCAGGATGTCAGTAAAGGGCTGTCACCTCACTGAGATCAGACACAGCTTACAGGTCAGAATGTCAGTGAAGGGCTGTGCTGTGCTGTGTGGGTTGACAGGCACTGTGCTGTGTGTTGGTGGGGCTGGAGGTGTACATGTCAAACCCTATCACCATCACACAACAGTATTGATGTGAAGGGATGTTACAGTGAGTGCTGTGCTGTGTGGGTTGACAGGCACTGTGCTGTGTGTTGGTGGGGCTGGAGGTGTACATGTCAAACCCTATCACCATCACAAAACAGTATTGATGTGAAGGGATGTTACAATGAGTGCTGTGCTGTGTGGGTTGACAGGCACTGTGCTGTGTGTTGGTGGGGCTGGAGGTGTACATGTCAAACCCTATCACCATCACGCAACAGTATTGATGTGAAGGGATGTTACATTGAGTGCTGTGCTGTGTGGGTTGACAGGCACTGTGCTGTGTGTTGGTGGGGCTGGAGGTGTACATGTCAAACCCTATCACCATCACGCAACAGTATTGATGTGAAGGGATGTTACAATGAGTGCTGTGCTGTGTGGGTTGACAGGCACTGTGCTGTGTGTTGGTGGGGCTGGAGGTGTACATGTCAAACCCTATCACCATCACTGAGCTGCTGGAGAGATCGAAGAACAAGATTTGTGTCGCTGAAGTGATCGTCAGGTGAGCGATGGATTAACCCCCAGTTTTCCTTAACATCCATTTTCACAGAGTGTGAGTGTGTGTGTGTGTCTGTGTGTGTGTGTCTGTGTGTGTGTGTGTGTATGTGTGTGTCTGTGTGTGTGTGTGTGTGTGTGTATGTGTGTGTCTGTGTGTGTGTCTGTGAATCAAGCCAGTGTGTGATACCACTTTCTTGTGTTCATTTA
This sequence comes from Babylonia areolata, assembly GCF_041734735.1. Taxonomy (NCBI): domain Eukaryota; kingdom Metazoa; phylum Mollusca; class Gastropoda; order Neogastropoda; family Buccinidae; genus Babylonia; species Babylonia areolata. The sequence goes on from NC_134908.1 coordinate 553,084, forward strand.
GCTTGGTTTGTTTTCATCTTTGATCTTTCCCACAGTTATATAACAGTTAGATAACAAAGCTGTGCTGTGTTCCCACAGTTAGATAACAAAGCTGTGCTGTGTTCCCACAGTTAGATAACAAAGCTGTGTTGTGTGTTCCCACAGTTAGATAACAAAGCTGTGCTGTGTTCCCACAGTTAGATAACAAAGCTGTGCTGTGTTCCCACAGTTAGATAACAAAGCTGTGCTGTGTTCCCACAGTTAGATAACAAAGCTGTGTTGTGTGTTCCCACAGTTAGATAACAAAGCTGTGTTGTGTGTTCCCACAGTTAGATAACAAAGCTGTGCTGTGTGTTCCCACAGTTAGATAACAAAGCTGTGTTGTGTGTTCCCACAGTTAGATAGCTGTGCTGTGTTCCCACAGTTAGATAACAAAGCTGTGCTGTGTTCCCACAGTTAGATAACAAAGCTGTGTTGTGTGTTCCCACAGTTAGATAACAAAGCTGTGTTGTGTTCCCACAGTTAGATAACAAAGCTGTGTTGTGTTCCCACAGTTAGATAACAAATCTGTGCTGTGTTCCCACAGTTAGATAACAAAGCTGTGTTGTGTGTTCCGACAGTTAGATAACAAAGCTGTGCTGTGTTCCCACAGAGACCCTCTGAAGGTGATGCTGTATGACACACACGGCACCGATGACATCAACATCAACCAGGAGATCGCCCAGAAGCTGGGTGCCGAGGGTCACGTCATCGACATTGAGCTCTTCTCCCCAGTCTCCGACAACGCCTCGGAGAGCAGCCCGCCCTCAACCCCCCCTCCATCATCCTCCCCCCCTGTAGCCGCTGACAACGCCTCGGAGAGCAGCCCGCCCTCAACCCCCCCTCCATCATCCTCCCCCCCTGTAGCCACTGACAACGCCGCAGTGTCAGACGTCATAGACGTTGATCAGTTACAGTCCAGCACTGAAGCGTTGACGGTCAGCGACGTTACCTTTGCGGAAAGAGACTCTGCGGAGGTGTCTGTGTGTGTGAGTTCTCCAGAACAGTCGTCAGGGGGTAGTACCAAGGTGTCTGAGGACTTGCGTGTGGATGTTAGCGCAGGGAAAGGATCCCCTGACGGGGGGGCGGTGAGCCCCTACAGTGACAGTCTGTGTGTGGCCTACAACACGTGGCCCCTCCCCTCCTACACACCCCTCCCCGAGGTGGGCGTCTTCTTTGCCGTCTTTGTGCAGTCTGTGGTGGACCCCTCCAACTTTGTGGTGAGTCGTGTGGGTGGGTGTATGTGTGTGGGGGGGAGTGGGAGTGTGTGCATGTGTGTGTTTTGAGGGGTGTGGGTGTGTGTGAGGGGTGTGTGTGTGAGGGGTGTGTGTGTGTGTGTGTGAGGGGTGTGAGTGTGTGTGTGTGTGTGAGGGGTGTGGGTGTGTGTGAGGGGTGTGTGTGGGTGTGTGTGTGTGTGTGAGGGGTGTGGGTGTGTGTGAGGGATGTGGATGTGTGTGAGGGGTATGGGTGTGTGTGTGTGTGAGGGGTGCGGGTGTGTGAGGGTGTGTGTGTGTGAGGGGTGTGTGTGTGTGTGAGGGGTGCGGGTGTGTGAGGGTGTGTGTGTGTGAGGGGGGTGTGTGTGTGTGAGGGGTGTGAGTGTGTGTGTGTGAGGGGTGTGGGTGTGTGTGAGGGGTGTGTGTGGGTGTGTGTGTGTGTGAGGGGTGTGGGTGTGTGTGAGGGATGTGGATGTGTGTGAGGGGTATGGGTGTGGGTGTGTGTGAGGGGTGTGGGTGTGTGAGGGTGTGTGTGTGTGTGAGGGGTGTGTGTGTGAGGGGTGTGTGTGTGTGTGTGAGGGGTGTGTGATTTGTGTGTGTGTGTGAGGGGTGTGTGTGTGTGAGGGGTGTGTGTGTGAGGGGTGTGTGATTTGTGGTGTGTGTGAGGGTGTGGGTGTGTGAGGGTGTGTGTATGTGTGAGGGGTGTGTGTGTGAGGGGTGTGTGTGTGTGTGTGAGGGGTGTGTGATTTGTGGGTGGGTGTGAGGGGTGTGTGTGTGTGAGGGGTGTGGGTGTGTGTGTGAGGGGTGTGTGTGTGTGTGTGTGTGAGGAGTGTGGGTGTGTGTGTGAGGAGGGTGTGTGTGTGTGTGTTTGTGTGTGTGAGGGGTGTATGTGTGTGTGAGGGGTGTGTCTGAGTGGTGTGTGTGTGGGGTGTGGTGGGAGGGGTGTGTGTGTGTGAGGGGTGGTGTGTGGGTGTGTGAGGGGTGTGGTGTGTGTGGGTGGGTGTGTGAGGGGTGTGTGGTGTGGGTGTGTGGGGTGTGTGTGAGGTGTGTGTGGTGTTGTGGGGGTGTGTGTGTGGGTTTGTGTGAGGGTGGGGTGTGTGTGTGAGGGGTGTGGGGTGTGGGTGTGTGTGGGGGTGTGGGTGTGTGTGAGGTGTGTGTGTGGTGTGTGTGGGTGTGGTGTGTGTGAGGGGTGTGGTGTGTGTGGGTGTGGTGTGTGTGGGGGTTGGGTGTGGGTGTGTGTGGGGGTGGGTGTGTGAGGGGTGTGGTGTGTGTGTGTGAGGGGGTGTGGTGTGTGTGTGGTGTGAGGGGTGTGGGTGTGTGTGTGGGGTGTGTGTGGTGTGGGTGTGTGTAGGGTGTGTGTGTGGTGAGGGTGTGGGTGTGTGTGTGAGGGGTGTGTGTGTGTGTGTGGGGGGTGTGGTGTGAGGGGTGTGTGTGTGA
>NC_134908.1:560752-590752 GCF_041734735.1 Babylonia areolata
CTTTTTCAGTGTGCTAGGTGCGTGCTGGGGGTAAGGGGGTGCACGGGAGGGGTAGTACCTCTAGAGGGGGGGCTTCTCACGCTCTTCTGGGAGTGGTTCGTCCTCTGTTGGTCCCCACCGGCACCCAGCTCTCACCTATGGGTCCTAGAAGCTGCTAGCATGCGGCAGCGCCCAACCCCCGGGCAATGGCTTTGACAGGTTGGCTAAACTAGGTGAGGGTAGCCAACAGGTCTCAAACCCTCGGTGAGTTAGGGCTTGTCTACCCAAGCATGTGAAGACTGGATCCGGCAGACTCTGCGGAAGAAACCTTCATGGTTCAACAGAGAGGAAGTTGGTTGCAGCAGAGCACTGTGGTGTGCTGAGGGCAGGATGAGGCACATAGGACATCCTGGTCATCCACTGCATCCTTTTCCATCTCCAGTTGTCTTGACCTCGTCTTGCCACCGGATACAGACAGTCTCGGACAAGAGAGTGAGGTCGACGGTGCGCAACTCCTCCTTACTACAAACAAAGTCATCGCGCAAGTCATCAGTCATCCTTCATCCCATACCATCATTTTCCCCAAGCCCTGTGGCACTGTACCACTTTCCTCCATGTTTCAGCACCACGTCTTGCTGTCAGACAACAGTTTCCATGTCTAACCATTGTACCACCTGGTTGTTGCTGTCAGACAACAGTTTCCATGTCTAACCACTGTACCACCTGGTTGTTGCTGTCAGACAACAGTTTCCATGTCTAACCATTGTACCACCTGGTTGTTGCTGTCAGACAACAGTTTCCATGTCTAACCACTGTACCACCTGGTTGTTGCTGTCAGACAACACTTTCCATGTCTAACCATTGTACCACCTGGTTGTTGCTGTCAGACAACAGTTTCCATGTCTAACCATTGTACCACCTGGTTGTTGCTGTCAGACAACACTTTCCATGTCTAACCATTGTACCACCTGGTTGTTGCTGTCAGACAACACTTTCCATGTCTAACCATTGTACCACCTGGTTGTTGCTGTCAGACAACACTTTCCATGTCTAACCATTGTACCACCTGGTTGCTGTCAGACAACAGTTTCCATGTCTAACCATTGTACCACCTGGTTGCTGTCAGACAACAGTTTCCATGTCTAACCATTGTACCACCTGGTTGTTGCTGTCAGACAACAGTTTCCATGTCTAACCATTGTACCACCTGGTTGCTGTCAGACAACAGTTTCCATGTCTAACCATTGTACCACCTGGTTGCTGTCAGACAACAGTTTCCATGTCTAACCATTGTACCACCTGGTTGTTGCTGTCAGACAACAGTTTCCATGTCTAACCATTGTACCACCTGGTTGTTGTCAGACAACAGTTTCCATGTCTAACCATTGTACCACCTGGTTGTTGTCAGACAACAGTTTCCATGTCTAACCATTGTACCACCTGGTTGTTGTTGTCAGACAACAGTTTCCATGTCTAACCATTGTACCACCTGGTTGTTGCTGTCAGACAACAGTTTCCATGTCTAACCACTGTACCACCTGGTTGTTGCTGTCAGACAACAGTTTCCATGTCTAACCATTGTACCACCTGGTTGTTGTCAGACAACAGTTTCCATGTCTAACCATTGTACCACCTGGTTGTTGTTGTCAGACAACAGTTTCCATGTCTAACCATTGTACCACCTGGTTGTTGCTGTCAGACAACAGTTTCCATGTCTAACCACTGTACCACCTGGTTGTTGCTGTCAGACAACAGTTTCCATGTCTAACCATTGTACCGTCTGGTTGTTGTTGTCAGACAACAGTTTCCATGTCTAACCACTGTACCACCTGGTTGCTGTCAGACAACAGTTTCCATGTCTAACCACTGTACCACCTGGTTGTTGCTGTCAGACAACAGTTTCCATGTCTAACCACTGTACCACCTGGTTGTTGTCAGACAACAGTTTCCATGTCTAACCACTGTACCACCTGGTTGTTGCTGTCAGACAACAGTTTCCATGTCTAACCATTGTACCACCTGGTTGTTGTCAGACAACAGTTTCCATGTCTAACCACTGTACCACCTGGTTGTTGCTGTCAGACAACAGTTTCCATGTCTAACCTGTAGTAACCATTGTACCACCTGGTTGCTGTCAGACAACAGTTTCCATGTCTAACCATTGTACCACCTGGTTGTTGTCGGACAACAGTTTCCATGTCTAACCACTGTACCACCTGGTTGTTGTCAGACAACAGTTTCCATGTCTAACCATTGTACCACCTGGTTGTTGTCAGACAACAGTTTCCATGTCTAACCACTGTACCACCTGGTTGCTGTCAGACAACAGTTTCCATGTCTAACCATTGTACCACCTGGTTGTTGTCAGACAACAGTTTCCATGTCTAACCACTGTACCACCTGGTTGTTGTCAGACAACAGTTTCCATCTCTAACTATTGTACCACTTTCCTCCATGTTCCAGCACCACGTCTTGCTGCCAGACTACAGTTTCCATGTGGTGGTGTCGCAGGAGGAGATGTTTTTTCTGCCCAAAACTTTCTGGCCCATCCCCTTTGCTGCCTTCAGGGCTTCTCTTCACGGTCAGTGATGGCGTCTTTCTGTAGTGTTTTCTGTTAGGATAGTTCATGTTCATTTCATTTTGTTCATAGCTTTGAATGGGCCATTTCAGGGCTAACACAGGATAGTTCATGTTCATTTCATTTTGTTCATAGCTTTGAATGGGCCATTTCAGGGCTAACACAGGATAGTTCATGTTCATTTCATTTTGTTCATAGCTGTAAACGGGCCATTTCAGGGCTAACACAGGATAGTTCATGTTCATTTCATTTTGTTCATAGCTGTAAACGGGCCATTTCAGGGCTAACACAGGATAGTTCATGTTCATTTCATTTTGTTCATAGCTGTAAACGGGCCATTTCAGGGCTAACACAAAACAGTTGTTGAAACCAGTTGAAGAGAAGCCAGAATAATGTTAAAAGTCAGTTAAATCAAATCCAGGAAGACTAATTTACCCACATAATGCTCAGTCCATGTAAAATTTAAATCGGGTCAGAAATATTGATAATTACTTAAAATAACTTTCACCAGTACACTGTTCCACCAATATCTATTTCAGTCCATGTAAAAGAAAATCCTTAATTCATGACACAATGTACATACAGCATGATTGTTTTTGTGTTGTTGTTAGATCTATTTATTAGTGGTTTCTCATTAATTCATGACACAATGTAATATAGCATGATTGTTTTTTGTTGTTGTTAGATCAATTTATAAGTGGTTTCTCATTAATTCGTGACACAATGTACATATAGCATGATTGTTTTTGTGTTGTTGTTAGATCAATTTATAAGTGGTTTCTCATTAATTCATGACACAATGTACATACAGCATGATTGTTTTTGTGTTGTTGTTAGATCAATTTATAAGTGGTTTCTATGACTGTTCAGGGATAAAGCCGGCGGGGGAGGGGGCGGAGAGGTTCTGGAGTGAAGCGGTGAAGTACCGCTTCTGTGAGAAGACGCTGAGCAAGACGCTGATGGCCGTCATCAGGCGGGTGGACAGTGAAGAGGTGGAGGGGGTGACGGGGGATGCCGACGGAGCCCTGCAGACATCCAGGAAGCTGTCACTCCACCTGGTGGACACGTCAGACCCCGACACGGATGTCGTCATCGCCGAGTTCCTGCTGGCCACCAGTCCTGATGTCACGGCCATTGTTTGAGGGGTTGGGGGTGTTGGTGTGAGGTTCTGATGAGTGTGGCTATGTGAGTGTGTGTGTCGGTGTGTTAATGTGTGTGTGTGTGTGTCTGTGGAGGGCAGGTGTACATGAATTATTGGTTTTCAAGAAACTGACAGTATCTGGCTGAAGTTAAACAGCTTGAAATCCCTCCACTGTTTGGTGAATGTTGGGACTGCTGGTTTGGGTGAGAAGGAGATGTGTGCGTGTGTGTGTGTGCACATGTGTCTGTGTGTGTCTGTGTGTGTGTACATGTGTGTGTGTGTGAAATTTGCATCATCATGTTACTCCAGTGTTTTCCAGTGTCTTGCTAAACAATACAGCGCTGTTCAAATCCCAGTTCTGTGAATGCTTTATTGCGGGTGTGGGGAGAAGAGGGAGGAGGAGGTGTGTGAGACAGTTTGCAGTTTGTTGAACTATTGCTGTGAGGTGGTTGGTCCATCTCTGATTTGATGATGATAGTGATAATGTGCTTGATAATAATATTGATGATGTACTTGATAATGATAATGATGACGCAGATTGACGTTCACACCTTCCAGTCAGGGAGCAGATGGTGTTTTCAGCCGAACGTTATACATACATAAACATACATGCATCGTCAAGTACACCATGCCCGAACAAGTGTGCGCGCATACAACACACAGTCAAACACACCCGCCAACACACATGCAGTCGGTCAGCAGAAGATGATCAGTCAAGGCAGACTGTGGGAGGTGTGTTTGAGAGATTATTTGGTTGTGTCATCATTTGGCCAGCAGTAGTTTTTGTTTTGTTTGATTTTTTTGTGTGCATGTGTGTGGACGTTCATGTCATGTGCATGTCTGTGTAAATGAAATGAATTCTTGGGGGTGGTGTGTGTGTTTGTGTATGTGTGTTTTTGCTTTTTATTTCTTTTTTTTTTTAGAACATGGGTTGTTGTTGTTTTTTTGGGGGGTTGTTTCTTTTTTACTACTTTCTCTTTTGTTTCTTTTTGTTTTTTGGTGTTTTTTTGTGTGTGCTACTTTCTCTTTTGTTTTTGTTTTAATCATTGCTGTAGAAAATGTACAGTATTTTTTATTATCATAAATCTGATATTGTTAGAAACTGGCTTTAATCACACAGACGACACTGTCACCCACCGGTGCAGACTCCGACAGGGGTCACATTTCCTGTCCTGTCCAAACCACTAATCTGCAATGCAGAGAAATCAGAAGTAGCTGCAGCTAATAGCCTCCCTTGGTAAGTTACCTCCCTTGTGTTAATGGAAACGGCGCCCTTTTGTCCTCTAGAGGATTAGGCTCTGCCTTCCTGTGCAGAGCCCTGGACACACGTCACTAGACACACGTCACAGTAGTAATGAATTGTCTGCCCCTGTGGCCGTGAAAGGCTGTGGGCCTTTTCATCTGTTGAGCATTGGGTTAATCTGCTGGTCAGGCATCTGCTTGGCAGATCTGGTGTAGCGTATATGGATTTGTCCGAACGCAATGACGCCTCCTTGAAAAATTGACTGAACTTTAAATCCCCCCTGACTGTGCCAGAAATCAGCGATGTTTGCATCATTGACAATTTGAAAGCCAGACGTGACTGAGAGGATTGAATCTGAAACTGATGCTGCCAGTCAAAGAGAGAGAGAGAGAGAGAGTTAGATTGGACAGACATGAACATCATGTTGAGAGAGAGAGAGAGTTAGATTGGACAGAGACATGAACATCATGTTGAGAGAGAGAGAGAAAGTTAGATTGGACAGAGACATTAACATCATGATGAGAGAGAGAGAGAGTTAGATTGGACAGAGACATGGACATTATGTTGAGAGAGGGAGAGAGAGAGTTAGATTGGACAGAGACATGAACATCATGTTGAGAGAGGGAGAGAGAGAGTTAGATTGGACAGAGACATGAACATCATGATGAGAGAGGGAGAGAGAGAGTTAGATTGGACAGAGACATGAACATCATGATGAGAGAGGGAGAGAGAGAGTTAGATTGGACAGAGACATGGACATTATGTTGAGAGAGGGAGAGAGAGAGTTAGATTGGACAGAGACATGAACATCATGTTGAGAGAGGGAGAGAGAGAGTTAGATTGGACAGAGACATGAACATCATGATGAGAGAGGGAGAGAGAGAGTTAGATTGGACAGAGACATGAACATCATGATGAGAGAGGGAGAGAGAGAGTTAGATTGGACAGAGACATGGACATCATGTTGAGAGAGGGAGAGAGAGAGTTAGATTGGACAGACATGAACATCATGTTGAGAGAGGGAGAGAGAGAGTTAGATTGGACAGAGACATGAACATCATGATGAGAGAGGGAGAGAGAGAGTTAGATTGGACAGAGACATGAACATCATGATGAGAGAGAGAGAGAGTTAGATTGGACAGAGACATGGACATTATGTTGAGAGAGGGAGAGAGAGAGTTAGATTGGACAGAGACATGAACATCATGTTGAGAGAGGGAGAGAGAGAGTTAGATTGGACAGAGACATGAACATCATGATGAGAGAGGGAGAGAGAGAGTTAGATTGGACAGAGACATGAACATCATGATGAGAGAGGGAGAGAGAGAGTTAGATTGGACAGAGACATGGACATTATGTTGAGAGAGGGAGAGAGAGAGTTAGATTGGACAGAGACATGAACATCATGTTGAGAGAGGGAGAGAGAGAGTTAGATTGGACAGAGACATGAACATCATGATGAGAGAGGGAGAGAGAGAGTTAGATTGGACAGAGACATGAACATCATGATGAGAGAGGGAGAGAGAGAGTTAGATTGGACAGAGACATGGACATCATGTTGAGAGAGGGAGAGAGAGAGTTAGATTGGACAGACATGAACATCATGTTGAGAGAGGGAGAGAGAGAGTTAGATTGGACAGAGACATGAACATCATGATGAGAGAGGGAGAGAGAGAGTTAGATTGGACAGAGACATGAACATCATGTTGAGAGAGGGAGAGAGAGAGTTAGATTGGACAGAGACATGAACATGTTGAGAGAGGGAGAGAGAGAGTTAGATTGGACAGAGACATGAACATGTTGAGAGAGGGAGAGAGAGAGTTAGATTGGACAGAGACATGGACATTATGTTGAGAGAGGGAGAGAGAGAGTTAGATTGGACAGAGACATGAACATCATGTTGAGAGAGGGAGAGAGAGAGTTAGATTGGACAGAGACATGGACATTATGTTGAGAGAGGGAGAGAGAGAGTTAGATTGGACAGAGACATGAACATCATGATGAGAGAGGGAGAGAGAGAGTTAGATTGGACAGAGACATGAACATGTTGAGAGAGGGAGAGAGAGAGTTAGATTGGACAGAGACATGAACATCATGATGAGAGAGGGAGAGAGAGAGTTAGATTGGACAGACATGAACATCATGTTGAGAGAGAGAGTTAGATTGGACAGACATGAACATCATGTTGAGAGAGAGAGTTAGATTGGACAGAGACATGAACATCATGTTGAGAGAGAGAGAGTTAGATTGGACAGAGACATGAACATCATGTTGAGAGAGAGAGACATGAACATCATGTTGAGAGAGAGAGACATGAACATTATGATGAGAGAGAGAGACAGACATGAACATCATGTAGAGAGAGTGTGGACGGTGAAAATAGTTGTGTTCTCAAGTCTTTCAGATGGGAAAAGAAATGCTGGTGCTATTCACACACACTGTACTGATGATAATGATAATGATGATGTGCATTCTTGACACCTATTACCTTGCAGCTCTAAGTGCATTTAACAATCCATATGGTATGAGTTAGGTACAGGAATTTTTTCATCATTATATACCGAAATGATGAGACAGATTGGCTAAAAATAGCCATTTAAAACAACAAGAAAGCAACAACAGTGTAACACCACTCACAACACACCTCTCTCACCTTACCCCCCCTAACCCCCCTCAAGACCAAGTTTGGGTGGGTGTGTGTGTGTGGAGGGGGGGTGCGGGGGGGAGGGAATGTGGGTAGGTCCAGCAGCAGATGACTGCAGTATCAGTCGTGAAATAGTCCCTCTGGGGTTGACTGGCTGTTAGCATCTCGGGTTGAACCACTCCTTGTTGTATGAGGGAACTGATGTACTGTGTGTGTGTGTGTGTGTATGTGTGTGTGTGTGTATGTGTGTGTGTGTGGTGAGTGTATGACTCTGTTGTGTGAGTGCGTGTGCAAATGCATGTGCAGATACATAATTAGCTTCTTTTTTTTCTGATGTTTCGCTTTTTCTGCTTCCGCATTGAAAAAATTGAAGTCCAATATGCAGTGTACATAGCAACATATTCTTGACCTCAGTGAAATGTATGTGTTGTATTTCATTGTCACTGATGTCAGTACAGCTAGGGCACTCATGATGTCTGTGTACAAAAGCAACACTGATTCAACTCGCGTTGCCTTTCATCCTTGTCCTGCAGATGCCACCACCGTGGCACTTGTGATGTTTGTGTACAGGAGCTGCTATCATTGGACTCACGTTGTCTTTAATCCTTGTGGAGCCGATGCCATTGCCATGGGGATGTGTGTATAACTGACACTGTATTCCACTTCCATTGTGATAACTTGTGTGTGTGTGTTTGTGTGCCCCAGAATTTGAGACATTATGTTTTCTTTACGTTGATGATGGTAGGAATGTTGATAGGCAGTGCTGTGATCTATGGGTCCTTTAAGGTTTGGGGGCCACTGGACAAGGCTGTACTCTCTTGATACAACCTGGCGTCAACCAGGCCTGAGGGATCCAGACATCTGCAGTGTTGGTCAGGCAATTGAAGCTAAGACGTATCCATGAAGTGGATGACGCTCAGCTGTGTGGTCAGGCAGTTGAAGCTAAGACGTATCCATGAAGTGGATGACGCTCAGCTGTGTGGTCAGGCAGTTGAAGCTAAGACATATCCATGAAGTGGATGACCCTCAGCTGTGTGGTCAGGCAATTGAAGCTAAGACGTATCCATGAAGTGGATGACGCTCAGCTGTGTAGTCAGGCAGTTGAAGCTAAGACATATCCATGAAGTGGATGACCCTCAGTTGTGTGGTCAGGCAATTGAAGCTAAGACGTATCCATGAAGTGGATGACGCTCAGCTGTGTGGTCAGGCAGTTGAAGCTAAGACGTATCCATGAAGTGGATGACGCTCAGTTGTGTGGTCAGGCAGTTGAAGCTAAGACGTATCCATGAAGTGGATGACGCTCAGCTTCGTGGTCCCAGTCTTCCCATGGACCCTCTAGCACTCTCAGCGCTGGGTAAGAACCAGCCAGAGGCTGGGAAAACCTACTGTGATGGGAATGGAACCCATGTTCTCCCAGTCGCCAGTCTGCGATGTTGACCACTTTGCCATGGCGGCTGGATCCATTGTGATACTTGTTGAAAAGGAACTGGTCAGGTTGGCTTCTGCTGTGCTTATGATAAACAGGTTGATGTAACTTGCTGTAGAGGTGTTAAACACACATATGTAACTTGCTGTACAGGTGTTACAACACACATGTAACTTGCTCTACAGGTGTTACAACACACATGTAACTTGCTGTACAGGTGTTACAACACACATATGTAACTTGCTCTACAGGTGTTAAACACACACATGTAACTTGCTCTACAGGTGTTAAACACACATATGTAACTTGCTCTACAGGTGTTAAACACACATATGTAACTTGCTCTACAGGTGTTAAACACACACATGTAACTTGCTCTACAGGTGTTACAACACACATGTAACTTGCTCTACAGGTGTTACAACACACATGTAACTTGCTGTACAGGTGTTACAACACACATGTAACTTGCTGTACAGGTGTTACAACACACATGTAACTTGCTCTACAGGTGTTACAACACACATGTAACTTGCTGTACAGGTGTTAAACACACATATGTAACTTGCTGTAGAGGTGTTACAACACACATGTAACTTGCTCTACAGATGTTACAACACACATGTAACTTGCTCTACAGGTGTTACAACACACATGTAACTTGCTCTACAGGTGTTACAACACACATGTAACTTGCTGTACAGGTGTTACAACACACATGTAACTTGCTCTACAGGTGTTACAACACACATGTAACTTGCTGTACAGGTGTTATAACACACATGTAACTTGCTGTACAGGTGTTACAACACACATGTAACTTGCTCTACAGGTGTTACAACACACTTTGTTTTACAATGTATTTGCTTGTCTTGTATGTGAGTGAATATTACAGCTGTGCTTGGTGAGTTGATATCAGACACACCTTCTGCCAGTGGTGAGACGTGGGTGGGGGGGTCATCAGTTGTGGCAGGTATAGAAGCGACAAGCCACCCTCCACGTCATCAGTTGTGCCAGGTAAAGAAGCGACAAGCCACCCTCCACGTCATCAGTTGTGCCAGGTAAAGAAGCCACAAGCCACCCTCCACGTCATCAGTTGTGCCAGGTAAAGAAGCCACAAGCCACCCTCCACGTCATCAGTTGTGGCAGGTATAGAAGCCACAAGCCACCCTCCACGTCATCAGTTGTGGCAGGTATAGAAGCGACAAGCCACCCTCCACGTCATCAGTTGTGGCAGGTATAGAAGCCACAAGCCACCCTCCACGTCATCAGTTGTGGCAGGTATAGAAGCGACAAGCCACCCTCCACAGAGTGGCCTGTCACCTCAGCCACTGATGCTACAAATTGGTGGGAGTCCTACAGATCACTGTCAATATTGCTGTGTCTCTTACTCCAGTCAATTATATATGGGGAAGGTGAAAGACAATTATATTGTAGGAAGGTGAAAGACAATTATGTTGTAGGAAGGTGAAAGACAATTATATTGTAGGAAGGTAAAAGACAGTTATATTGTAGGAAGGTGAAAGACAGTTATATTGTAGGAAGGTGAAAGACAATTATGTTGTAGGAAGGTGAAAGACAATTATATTGTAGGAAGGTAAAAGACAGTTATATTGTAGGAAGGTGAAAGACAGTTATATTGTAGGAATGTGAAAGACAATTATGTTGTAGGAAGGTGAAAGACAATTATGTTGTAGGAAGGTGAAAGACAGTTATATTGTAGGAAGGTGAAAGACATAATTATATTGTAGGAAGGTGAAAGCTATATTGTAGGAAGGTGAAAGACAATTATGTTGTAGGAAGGTGAAAGACAATTATGTTGTAGGAAGGTGAAAGACATAATTATATTGTAGGAAGGTAAAAGACAATTATATTGTAGGAAGGTAAAAGACAATTATGTTGTAGGAAGGTGAAAGCCATATTGTAGGAAGGTGAAAGCCATATTGCAGGAAGGTGAAAGACAATTATATTGTAGGAAGGTAAAAGCTATATTGTAGGAAGGTGAAAGCCATAATTATATTGTAGGAAGGTGAAAGCCATAATTATATTGTAGGAAGGTGAAAGACAATTATGTTGTAGGAAGGTGAAAGCCGTAATTGTAGGAAGGTGAAAGCCATAATTATGTTGTAGGAAGGTGAAAGCCGTAATTGTAGGAAGGCCTTAATTGTAGGAAGGTGAAAGCCGTAATTGTTGGAAGGCCGTAATTGTAGGAGGGTGAAAGCTGTAATTGTAGGAAGGTGAAAGCCGTAATTATGTTGTAGGAAGGTGAAAGACAATTATGTTGTAGGAAGGTGAATTATATTGTTGGAAGGTGATTTATATTGTTGGAAGGTGAAATTTATTGTAGGAAGGTGAAAGCCATAATTATATTGTAGGAAGGTGAAAGCCATAATTGTAGGAAGGTAAAAGCTATATTGTAGGAAGGTGAATTATATTGTAGGAAGGTAAAAGCTATTTTGTAGGAAGGTGAATTATATTGTAGGAAGGTGAATTATATTGTAGGAAGGTGAATTATATTGTAGGAAGGTGAATTATGTTGTACAAAGGTGAAAGCCGTAATTATTTATTGTAGGAAGGTGAAAGACAATTATATTGTAGGAAGGTGAAAGCCATAATTATATTGTAGGAAGGTGAAAGCCATAATTGTTGGAAGGTGAAAGCCATAATTATATTGTAGGAAGGTGAAAGCCATAATTGTAGGAAGGTGAAAGCCATAATTATATTGTAGGAAGGTGAAAGCCGTAATTATATTGTAGGAAGGTACATGTAAAAGCCCACTTGTGTACATTCGAGTGAATGTGGGAGATCCAGCCCAAGAAAGAAGAAGCAGCAGATATCACACAGCAGTGGCTAATGCACTTCTGTCAACATTTTGATGTCTTGCCCTTTGGCCTCACCGTCATCTTCAGCCCTAACCATTAACCATTGCAGACTGTGTGATTGGAAATGTGTGCTTATTACAATTCAGTATTGGAGAAAAAAAATCACCCCAACCAATCCATACATCTTTCTGTGGAAAAAAACAGTAAAGTTATACTGGCCTGTCGGTCACACCCAGCACTGTATCAACCAGCACCAAGAGCACAACTCTGATGCCTCCTCACACTGATGGACACTTTTCTGTCCGGTCCAAAAAATGGGAGGTATTTATCAAGGTGAAGACTGTGAAACATTTTAGTTAAGTGATGAGTTAGTGATTTAAAGCTGTTACATTATTGATCTAATAAAGGTTTAGGTCACTGGTACATATATATTATATACACACCCCATTAAGGAGAAGCATGAGCGAAGGAAGCAGGGCACAACTTCTGGAGACGTTTTCCCTTGCAACACCTGTGGGAAGTGCTGCGCATCCAGAATCGGCCTCTTCTCCCATATGAGGACACACACCGACAGATAAGCCTGCCTGCCTACTCATCCGTCAGTCCGACGGGAGACTCCATCATACACACCACTGCTTTGCAGACACTTTTCATGTTCTCAGCTATGTATAGCCCAGCTTGTTGACAAATAATTTTGACTGTTGACACTGATCAGGCGTCGCTGTGAAGCAGCAATGTGGATGATGTATTGCATGCTGCTTGCTTACGGATTTCATGACGGCTCTGTGTGGCTTGCTGGGCTGGAAGCAGCATGAGGTGAAAGATTGCTTTGGGTATACCTGTCTTGACACACATACCTGTCTTGACACACTGTGTTAGGATATACCTGTCTTGACACACTGTGTTAGAATATACCTGTCTTGACACACTGTGTTAGGATATACCTGTCTTGACACACTGTGTTAGATATACCTGTCTTGACACTGTGTTAGGATATACCTGTCTTGACACACTGTGTTAGAATATACCTGTCTTGACACACTGTGTTAGGATATACCTGTCTTGACACACTGTGTTGGTATATACCTGTTTTGACACACTGTGTTAGGATATACCTGTCTTGACACTGTGTTAGGATATACCTGTCTTGACACACTGTGTTAGAAAGATAACCAGGTGAGGTCTGCTTTGGATATACCTGTCTTGACACACTGTGTTAGTATATACCTGTTTTACACACTGTGTTAGGATATACCTGTCTTGACACACTGTGTTAGTATATACCTGTCTTGACACACTGTGTTGGTATATACCTGTCTTGACACACTGTGTTAGGATATACCTGTCTTGACACACTGTGTTAGGATATACCTGTCTTGACACACTGTGTTAGGATATACCTGTCTTGACACACTGTGTTAGTATATACCTGTTTTGACACACTGTGTTAGGATATACCTGTCTTGACACACTGTATTAGGATGTACCTGTCTTGACACTGTGTTAGTATATACCTGTTTTGACACACTGTGTTAGGATATACCTGTCTTGACACACTGTGTTAGAAAGATAACCAGGTGAGGTCTGCTTAGGATATACCTGTCTTGACACACTGAGGTCTGCTTAGGATATACCTGTCTGGACACACTGAGGTCTGCTTAGGATATACCTGTCTGGACACACTGAGGTCTGCTTAGGATATAGCTGTCTGGACACACTGAGGTCTGCTTAGGATATACCTGTCTTGACACACTGAGGTCTGCTTAGGATATACCTGTCTGGACACACTGAGGTCTGCTTAGGATATAGCTGTCTGGACACACTGAGGTCTGCTTAGGATATAGCTGTCTGGACACACTGAGGTCTGCTTAGGATATAGCTGTCTGGACACACTGAGGTCTGCTCAGTATATACCTGTCTGGACACACTGAGGTCTGCTTAGGATATAGCTGTCTGGACACACTGAGGTCTGCTTAGGATATACCTGTCTGGACACACTGAGGTCTGCTTAGGATATAGCTGTCTGGACACACTGAGGTCTGCTTAGGATATAGCTGTATGGACACACTGAGGTCTGCTTAGGATATACCTGTCTGGACACACTGAGGTCTGCTTAGGATATAGCTGTCTGGACACACTGAGGTCTGCTTAGGATATAGCTGTATGGACACACTGAGGTCTGCTTAGGATATAGCTGTATGGACACACTGAGGTGTGCTTAGGATATAGCTGTCTGGACACACTGAGGTGTGCTTAGGATATACCTGTATGGACACACTGAGGTCTGCTTAGGATATAGCTGTATGGACACACTGAGGTGTGCTTAGGATATAGCTGTCTGGACACACTGAGGTGTGCTTAGGATATAGCTGTCTGGACACACTGTTAGATAACTAGGTGATGTCTGTTTAGGATATACCTGTCTTGACAAACTGAGGTGTGCTCAGGAAATACCATTCTTGACACACTGAGGTCTGCTCAGGATATGTATACCTGTCTTGACACTACATGTTGGAAAGAAAATCAGGTGGGGCCTGCCTGATGTTCATGTACCAGTCTAAGGCAGAAATCTGAGGTTGTCTTCAGTGGGGATGAACTGTTTCAGGTTTGGATGATGGTCAGTTGTTTTTTTACAGTTACGTTTCTGTTTGAAAGCCAGTTGTACTTTTCTTTCTGAGATAATAATAAACATGATGGATTGAACTGACATTGTGTGTGCATGTGTGTTTATATTATTATTTTTCATTTCTTTTTGTTTATTTGATTTATTTACAGCTGTGTGTCAAAGCCTGAGTCTCAGCAAACAGCTTTCCCTGTCCGTTGTGCAGTGTTGATCATGGAGGAAGGTGGTAGAATGGTTAGACACCTTTCTGTCACTACAGTGTCCGTCAGGGTCTGGGCTGGATTCGCACTTTGCCGTTTCTCCCAGTGTGACTGATGATCAAAGTGAGCATCAAGTCGTTTGGATGAAGTGACAAAGGTTCTGTGTGCAGCACGTACTTGGCGCACTGAAAAATAAATTATAGCAATAAATGTGTTGTCCTCTGGTGAATTCCTGTAGGTCTACTCTGATAGGTACACAGATATATGTACGTGCACTTAAGGCCTGGCAAAGCACGTTGGGTAATGCCGCTGGTCAGGCCGCATCTGCTGAGCAGATGTGGTGAAGCGTATATGGATTTGTCAGAGCGCATTTATGCCTTCTAAAGAAACTGATCTGCAGTGTTGCCAGTCCGTGGTGATTTCTTCCGGCCTTCCCACTGCGTGGTGATGTCTTCCTGCCTTCCCAGTCCATGGTGATTTCTTCCTGCCTTCCCAGTCCGTGGTGATTTCTTCCTGCCTTCCCAGTGCGTGGTGATTTCTTCCTGCCTTCCCAGTGCGTGGTGATTTCTTCCTGCCTTCCCAGTCCATGGTGATGTCTTCCTGCCTTCCCAGTCCATGGTGATTTCTTCCTGCCTTCCCAGTCCGTGGTGATTTCTTCCTGCCTTCCCAGTCCATGGTGATGTCTTCCCGCCTTCCAGTCCATGGTGATGTCTTCCCGCCTTCCCAGTCCATGGTGATGTCTTCCCGCCTTCCCAGTCCGTGGTGATTTCTTCCTGCCTTCCCACTGCGTGGTGATGTCTTCCTGCCTTTCCAGTCCATGGTGATTTCTTCCCGCCTTCCCAGTCCGTGGTGATTTCTTCCTGCCTTCCCACTGCGTGGTGATGTCTTCCTGCCTTCCCAGTCCATGGTGATTTCTTCCTGCCTTCCCACTGCGTGGTGATTTCTTCCTGCCTTCCCAGTGCGTGGTGATTTCTTCCGGCCTTCCCAGTCCATGGTGATTTCTTCCTGCCTTCCCACTGCGTGGTGATGTCTTCCTGCCTTCCCAGTCCATGGTGATTTCTTCCTGCCTTCCCAGTCCATGGTGATTTCTTCCTGCCTTCCCAGTGCGTGGTGATTTCTTCCGGCCTTCCCAGTCCGTGGTGATTTCTTCCGGCCTTCCCAGTGCGTGGTGATGTCTTCCTGCCTTCCCAGTGCGTGGTGATGCCTTCCTGCCTTCCCAGTGCGTGGTGATGTCTTCCTGCCTTCCCTTCCATCTTCCTCCCTCAATATATATATATTTTTTTTTCACTCTCTTCCACCCCCTTCCCCCACTCCTGCCCTCACACCCCCTGCCCATCTTCCCTCACCCTTCCCTTTCAGAACCCTTTCTTTCCCTCATACATTCACACTGACAGTTCTACTCACCCTGCTTTGTGTCCTTTCCTGTGACTTCTCATCACTTTCCTTTCCTGAACTTTACTCTCTCTCCCTCTCTGTCTGTACCTTTCTGTCTGTCACTCACTCATTTCATTTGCCTGAAGAAGAGCTTGTGGCTCGATACGTCGCCTCTTTTATCCCAAGTAAGTCGACTTTTACCAAAGATTTTTTTAGTCTACCTCCCACTGTTTTACGTCGACACTGTGCAGTCACAACACTTTTATTGCCTACAAAGCATTTTATCATCGGACTGCAACCCTGTTTTACTCTGCGACTCTGTTTGACTCTACCCCATTTCATTTTATTTTACTGTGCTTTTATCTTAACTTTTACCTTGTGCCCAACATGCCTGTGGATTCTGCCTGCTTTGGCGCTGCTTTGGCCCAGCTTCGGACCCTGCCCTCCATCCCCCAGTCCCTTGGTGTCCTCTACCTGCGCAGCACCCTTGATAAGACTAGGCTAACTAACCACATCCATTTTATGCAGCAGTGTCATAGAAGACACCTCCTGCCCAAAGGTTTTCAGTTGAAGTTCAGTCCCCCTTCTGGCCACCCTGGCCTTGTTTCTGCCACCCACCGTCTCCTTCGCTCCACTGGCCTTCGACTCATGGAACAAACGATTTTAACGTATACTCGTCGTTCTGCCCTCATCACCCAAAGGATCCAGCATTTACGGCGTCAACTTTTCAACCTTCTAGAACCTTCCACCTCTAAATTTATAATCCGCACCACTCGTATCGCCAACCAACAGCTGTACACCTCCATGTCAGCCACCAAAAAGAAGAAATTTGAGGCTTTGCTCCCTAACCCTATGCTCACCTCCAACAGTGCCCCTCCCTCTTTTGATCCCCACTTGGTAGTGACCATCCCAGCTGATCTGGAGTTGCCTGAAGACCAGCGTAAAGTGTTGGCCAGGGGCCTGAAGTTCGTGCCACTCAAGCCCACTACCAACCGGGCCGGCACCCTGTTCCTGTGCCAGCGCTTCTTCAGGAGGCTGCGCCTGGCTGCCCATTTTGCCCAGGCCTCTCTGCCAGCTCCTCCATCGACAGAGGATACAGACATCGCCAGTCTCTTTTCTAGACCCCCTAGCTCTTGGACCCCTAAACCAGGTGCCTTTCCTGCCTTGGATTTTTATATTGACACTTGCATGAGGCAGATCAACCAGCTGCAGCCTAAGCCTCTACGACGATCCAACTTGACCCATGGTGAGGAGAAAGCCCTGCAAGAGCTGAAGGACAGAAGAGACATCGTCATCAAACCTGCTGACAAGGGTGGTGCAGTGGTCGTGTGGCGCAGAGACCTCTGCCTCCAAGGAGCCAGGTCTCAGCTGTCCAACACCACCTTCTACAGCCCTATCGCCAGAGACACCACCAAGGCTGACAATGCGCTCATCCGTAAGACCATCAAGACCACAGTTGATAACAGTCATCTTCCGTTTGAAGCCTACCATGCTATCATGAAGGAGCCTCCTGAGTCCCTCCTTTACCTCCTCCCCAAAATACACAAGGTCAACAATCCTGGACGACCTATCGTTTCGGTCTGTGTTTGCCCCACTGCCCTTATTTCCGCTTTCCTCGACTCCGTGTTCCAGTCATTGGTGGCTGCCTTACCTACCTACGTGAAGGACACCAATCACACCCTGAACCTCCTGAACGACTTCTCCTTCCCTGCTGACTGCACTGAGAGGCATGTGTTTACCATGGACATTGTGTCTCTTTACACAAACATCCCCCATCAGGAAGGCATGCTGGCTGTCAAACACTTTCTACCCAAGAACTCTCTCCGCCTCCATTTTCCTACCATCCTGCGTTTGAATGAACTTGTCCTGACCCTCAACTCCTCCTCTTTTGACCAGGACCACTTCCAGCAGCAGAGCGGCGTTGCCATGGGCACTAAAATGGGTCCCAGCTTTGCCTGTTTGTTTGTGGGCTTCATTGAGGAGCAGGCCTTCAGACAGTACAAAGGTGTCAGACCAGCCTTCTACAAGCGCTTCATCGATGACTGCCTTGGCATAGCCACCAGCCCCGTAGATTCCCTTCAGGCCTTCATTGACTTCATGTCAAACTTCCACCCTGCCTTAAAATTTACCCACACCATCTCCAACTCCTCCGTCACGTTCTTGGACAGCCTTGTCACCATCCAACCCACCTGCAACTTTCTGACCACAAGTGTCTTCTATAAGGAGACTGACACACATTTGTACCTCTTGTACTCCTCCAGTCACCCCCAGGCCTGCAAAAACAGCATTCCCTTCTCCCAGTTCCTTCGGCTCAGACGCATCTGTAGTGATGAGCTGGATTTTGAACATCAGGCTGAGAGGATGGTTGGCTTTTTTCTAGCCAGACAGTACCCTAAGGCCTTGATCCAGAGAGGCCTTGATAAGGCCCGTGCCATCCCCCGCTCCCAGGCACTGATGCCCCGAGAACACACAGAAAAGGATGAGTGTATTGCAGCTGTCCTGACCTTTCACCCCCACAACCTCCCTGTACGCAGCATCCTTCTCAACAGTTTCCACCTTCTGAAGTCTGACACCCGCTTGAGTGAGATATTTCCCCGCCCACCCCTCATTGCCTTCAAGAGAGACACCAATCTAAGGGACCACTTGGTGCGAGCTGCTGTTTGTAGATCTGGGCCCCCTCTCCCTCCTGGTACCAGTCCCTGTGGCCGGAAGGGGTGCAAAACATGCCCCTTCGTGGATACTTCCACCACCCTCACGGGTCCCACTGGGAAATTCACAGTCAGGGCGCACTTCGACTGCCAGTCCGAGAACCTAGTGTCTATCCTCACTTGCACCCTTTGTGCCAAAAAGTACACTGGTGAAACCTACCGCAGCCTGAACGAGCGCTTCACTGAACACCTGCGCTCGATGCGCCTTGGCTATAGTGACCCAGTGGGCACCCATTTCAACAGCCCCCTTCACAGTTTTGCCCATGCGAGGATCGCTGCTGTCTGGCAGAACCAGTCGACTGGCCTGTACCGGCGCTTCATGGAGTCAACCGTGATTGCCCGCCTTGGTACCCTCGCCCCAGCTGGACTCAACACCAAAGAGTGATGGCAGCGGTTTTCCAGGCATTCTCTAACCCCTTTCTGATCCTTGCCCTCTTTCTCTTTTCCTCTATCCACCACCACTCATCCCGTTTTTTGTATATATACTTTATTATTTTATTTTATTTTATTTTATTTATCTATTTATATATTCCTCTGTGTGTGTGTGTGTGGTTTGTTTTGTTTTCCTCTGTGTATGTGTGTGTTTGTGCGTGTGTGTGTGTGTGTTTTTTTTTGGTTTTTTTTGTTTTTTTTGTTTTGTGTGTGTGTGTGTGTGTGTGTGTGTGGTGGTTGTTGTTGTTTTGCTGTTGTTTTGATTGATTTATTTACTTTTGTTTATATTTATTTATTTATCTATTTATTTTTTATTTTTTATTTATTTATTTTTATTTTTTCAATTTTATATATGTGTGTGTGTATATGTCCATGTATGTATTTATTCTTTTATCTATTTATTTATTTAATTATCATTATTATTATTTATTTTATATATTAAAAAAAATATTTATCTTTTTATTTATTTATTTAAAAAAAAAATAATTTTATAAAAATTTTTTCACTCTCTTCCACCCCCTTCCCCCACTCCTGCCCTCTCACCCCCTGCCCATCTTCCCTCACCCTTCCCTTTCAGAACCCTTTCTTTCCCTCATACATTCACACTGACAGTTCTACTCACCCTGCTTTGTGTCCTTTCCTGTGACTTCTCATCACTTTCCTTTCCTGAACTTTACTCTCTCTCCCTCTCTGTCTGTACCTTTCTGTCTGTCACTCACTCATTTCATTTGCCTGAAGAAGAGCTTGTGGCTCGATACGTCGCCTCTTTTATCCCAAGTAAGTCGACTTTTACCAAAGATTTTTTTAGTCTACCTCCCACTCCCTCAACAGTTCTTTGGAAATTGAAACCAGGCCATTGGGTCATGTTACGTGACTGGACTGTAGCAACATAGTTCTCTTTTCCTATCTGATGTCAGGAGATCTTTACATGGTCCAGGGTGTCTTGTCCAGAGTGTCCATATCAGTGATGGTCCAGGGTGTCTTGTCCAGGGTGTCCATATCAGTGATGGTCCAGGGTGTCTTGTCCAGGGTGTCCATATCAGTGATGGTCCAGGGTGTCTTGTCCAGAGTGTCCATATCAGTGATGGTCCAGGGTGTCTTGTCCAGGGTGTCCATATCAGTGATGGTCCAGGGTGTCTTGTCCAGGGTGTCCATATCAGTGATGGTCCAGGGTGTCCATATCATTGATGGTCCAGGGTGTCCATATCAGTGATGGTCCAGGGTGTCTTGTCCAGGGTGTCCATATCAGTGATGGTCCAGGGTGTCTTGTCCAGGGTGTTCATGTCAGTGATGGTCCAGGGTGTCCACACCAGGGATGGTCCAGGGTGTCCATACCAGGGATGGTCCAGGGTGTTCATATCAGTGATGGTCCAGGGTATCCATATCAGTGATCAACCGAGACATATTGGAAATGAAAAAAAACAAAAAACAAACAAACAAAAAACAAAAAAAAAACAAACAAACCCCAAACAACAAAAACAGTTTGTGTTTCAAGGTGTCCATACAGTGCCAGCAAGTCCCCGACAGCCGCCACCATCCCCTGTCCACACTGCGTCAGAACCTTCCGGGCACAGATTGGCCTGACCAGTCATCTGCGCACCTACAGAGCCCAACCCACCCACCCCCAGGATGACTAGATGGTCCTCGTCGATCCCGACGGACGAACCACACAAGCGATATACAAATGGAGACTAACTGGAGATGAAAGTCTGTGGTTTCTCCTCACAAAGAACCACACCCTCCCTCCCTCCTGCCAGCTCAGCGTTGAGTGGAGTTTTTGACAGTTATCAAAGTGAGGAATGATCTACGTCTTTTATTGATACACAATTAATGAAACCTGGCACCACCCGTGATGCTGTCTTCAGACACGTCCTGGTAGCAGCATGGAAGGAAGGACAGCTGTATTCCTTTATGTTCTTTGCTGGGCGTGTCTCCATGTTGTCAACACGAATCGGGCGTCTGTTCACCGCAATTCAAACAAACGTCCGAGTATCGGCTTCATGAAAGACAATACAAACGCGCTGCACGTGGGAAAAAAGCATGTTGACAAGATGACAGTTTGCGTGTATCACTCCCGTGGTGGTCTGTCCAGCCCAGTGATCTAAAAATAGAAGTCTACCGTCCTGCCACACCCGTCAGTGTCCACCGTCCAGCCACACCCGTCTGTGTCCACCGTCCAGCCACACCCGTCAGTGTCCACCGTCCAGCCACACCCGTCAGTGTCCACCGTCCTGCCACACCCGTCAGTGTCCACCGTCCTGCCACACCCGTCAGTGTCCACTGCCACCCGCCGCACAACTCTCTGGTCTCCGGAAACTGGTTCCTTTTTTTCCAACGCCATGATTTTACTTTTCTTTTCTTTTTTTAATACTTTTTTTCACATCGTCATCTTTTTTCCTTTTTCTTTCTCCTCCATTCTTCATCAGCTTCTTCTTCTCTTTCTTCTTCTACTTCTCTCACTGCTCCTTCTTCCTTTAATTCTTGTACCCCATTTTCTACACCCCCACCCCCCATGTTTTGTTTGTCCTCCAACCTGTGTTCCTCTACCATTGTTCCTCTCCACATTACTCAATGCACAGAACGTGTTTATTTAGAACAGCATTCTGTGTTCCTCTACCATTGTTCACCACATTACTCAGTGCACAGCACGTGTTTATTTAGAACAGATTTCTGTGTTCCTCTACCATTGTTCCTCTCCACATTACTCAATGCACAGAACGTGTTTATTTAGAACAGCTTTCTGTGTTCCTCTACCATTGTTCTTCACCACATTACTCAATGCACAGAACGTGTTTATTTAGAACAGCTTTCTGTGTTCCTTTACCATTGTTCTTCTCCACATTACTCAATGCACAGAACGTGTTTATTTAGAACAGCTTTCTGTGTTCCTCTACCATTGTTCACCACATTACTCAATGCACAGAACGTGTTTATTTAGAACAGCTTTCTGTGTTCCTCTACCATTGTTCTTCACCACATTACTCAATGCACAGAACGTGTTTATTTAGAACAGCTTTCTGTGTTCCTCTACCATTGTTCTTCACCACATTACTCAATGCACAGAACGTGTTTATTTAGAACAGCTTTCTGTGTTCCTTTACCATTGTTCTTCTCCACATTACTCAATGCACAGAACGTGTTTATTTAGAACAGCTTTCTGTGTTCCTCTACCATTGTTCCTCTCCACATTACTCAATGCACAGCATGTGTTTATTTAGAACAGCTTTCTGTGTTCCTCTACCATTGTTCTTCACCACATTACTCAATGCACAGAACGTGTTTATTTAGAACAGCTTTCTGTGTTCCTCTACCATTGTTCACCACATTACTCAATGCACAGAACGTGTTTATTTAGAACAGCTTTCTGTGTTCTTCTACCATTGTTCACCACATTACTCAGTGCACAGAACGTGTTTATTTAGCAGTTCACGCATCCAGATGACTTCGATTTTGGTGGTTTCTTTGTATTCCTTATTGATCTGCACCCATCTAGATGACTTCGATTTTGGCGGCCTTTTTCACTTATTACATGATAACAAATCCACACAATGCTGTTTTATGCAACAAGCACAGGACTAAGTCTTGAAGCGCGCGCGCGCGTGTGTGTGTGTGTACTCGTATGTGTGCGTGAGTGTGAAATTTGATCAAGTGATGATCTGACGTAAATGTTAATCACCTACATTTGTGTCTGTATAAACAATACTAAAGAGAGAGAGACAGACACAAAGGCAGACACACACCCACTCCGACATCCAGAGAGAGAGTGAGACAGACACAAAGGCAGACACACACCCACTCCGACATCCAGACAGAGTGCAAAAGACACACCAAACACCAAGTGTTGCTCTTTAATCTGCTCAGAGGTAACAACAATGCACACAGCTCTCAACAAAGAAGGAAAGACAACCCGAGACACGAGGGGCCACAGTGGAGGTTAGGCAAGGAGTTATCTAACTTAGCCTGTTCGGCTCGGGGACCATGTTGCCAGTGAGAAATTAACTTTCTTTTCGTTTTTTCTTCAGTTTGTTCAATTAAAAATTTTCTATTTCCTGTTATTTCTGCCATACTGTAACCGCACTGACGTTTGATTCTGCATCTGTACATACCAGATCTAATAACACAAACAACAAGTCGGTAAAAAGAAGACTAATGATTCAAGAACGGAAGATTATAAGCTTTCGTAAGTTCCAGCCCTAAGACAATGCAGGCCAATATTTACAATAAAACGAGTGACCATAGTATTTTTTTTTAAACAGTGGAAAACAGAAGCAAATACACTATTGAAAGAAATAACAGAACAACTAAATTCACGAGTTAACAAATAAGGTTCAGTATTTGGTTTTAAAGATGTGCTAATTTTCTCCATCTGATATGTTCACTTTTCTTCTGGCTCAACTGCTGGAGCCATGGGTACCATGCACAATACACAAATGGGAAAGACAACCACACACAATACACAGGGTTCACCAAAAGTTAAGGACCATTCACAAGAGCAGCCATGTTTTCTTAAAACTCTAGAGACGATTTGTATTATGTAGGCTGCACAGGGGTTCAACTGACCTCTCACTGAACACACTGACGGCTGCTCCAGGTACACATGCACCATCAACATCTTGAAAAATGCCTTAAAAAAAATCGATGTTTCTGCCCAAAATTTAGTAATTCAGTGGTTTATAAACAATAGCAGTTGATTTTCATGGTAAAAACCGAAAGTACATGTGCACGAAAGCACCAGTGGTTATAAGTGGTGCTGATCACACTGACAGCACACACCGCTGTTTGCTGAACAGTCAGCCATCATGTCACTGTACCTGCACCGGAACAAAACTGTACAAGTTCCAACTTGGTCCTCAACTGTTTGTGAACCCTGTGCACCGACCACGAGGTACCGACGGAAACAGAGAAGAACATGTCTCATTTGACAGGAGAGGAGAAGGAAAGAGAGCTGGATACGTGTGAAAACAACGTTCTGTCTGAAGATGTCGTTCTGTTTCCAATCTGTGCTCTCGTTGACGTCATCGTGATCGTCATTTGCAGTCTGACGTCATTATCACCATCGTCGTCATCTCTCTTTTCTCATCCCTTCGGCTGACAGATGGTGGTTAGTTGTAGGTGGTGGGCATGCTCTGAAATGATAATAACAATGATGATAAGAACAACAATAATGATTAATAATAATGATGTCCTAAATAAAAAATGTATTCATATTGCCCTAAATCTTGGTCGCCGGAGACAATTCAAAACGCTGTGACCCATGACTCACAAACACGTATCACTGTGAACTGAATGGAAGTCAGACATCACTTTTAAATACATGTAGATAGGTGGCAAGAGAAACTATATGTAAAAGATGAATTATTTTAACAATAAATAAATTGAATTCTAAGCTTAAAGAAGGAATCAGTACGTAGGAGCAGCAGCAGTAATAGTAGAAATAGTA
The DNA here is from genome assembly GCF_041734735.1 of Babylonia areolata. NCBI lineage: Eukaryota > Metazoa > Mollusca > Gastropoda > Neogastropoda > Buccinidae > Babylonia > Babylonia areolata. The sequence continues at coordinate 585,363 of NC_134908.1, forward strand.
GCAGCAGGAGCAATAGTAGTAGTATCAGCAGTGGTAGTAGTAGCAGCAGAAGTAGTAATAGTAGAAGTAATCGTAGCAGCAGGAACAATAGTAGTAGTAGCAGCAGCATTAGTAGGAGCAATAGCAGGAATAGTGGTAGCAGTAGTAGTAGCAGCAAGAGCAATATAGCAGCAGTAGAAGTAACAGCAGGAGCAGGAACAGTAATAGTAGGTATAGAAGCAGAAGCAGCAGTAGTAGTAGCAGCAGTAGTAGTAGCAGCAGCAGTAGTAGTAGTAGCAGCAGTAATAGTAGTAGCAGCTGCAGTACTTGCAGTACTAGCAGCAGCAGCAGCAGCAGGAGCAGTAATAGTAGTAGTAGTAGCAGTAGTAGTAGCAGCAGTAATAGTAGTAGCAGCTGCAGTACTAGTAGCAACAGCAGCAGCAGTATAGTGTGTAGAAGTGGAGGTGGTGTTAGCAATGGAAGCATCAGCCGCAGCAGATTGGCTGTATGGTGTATGATGAAGTGTTCTGTAGTGGTGGGGCTGTATGGTGAAGTGTTCTGTAGTGGTGGGGCTGTATGGTGTATGATGAAGTGTTCTGTGGTGGTGGTGCTGTATGGTGTATGATGAAGTGTTCTGTGGTGGTGGGGCTGTATGGTGTATGATGAAGTGTTCTGTGGTGGTGGTGGTGGTGGTGGTGTATGGTGTATGATGAAGTGTTCTGTGGGGGTGGTGCTGTATGGTGTATGATGAAGTGTTCTGTGGGGGTGGTGGTGGTGTATGATGCAGTGTTCTGTGGTGGTGGGGCTGTATGGTGTATGATGCAGTGTTCTGTGGTGGTGGTGCTGTATGGTGTATGATGAAGTGTTCTGTGGTGGTGGTGCTGTATGGTGTATGATGAAGTGTTCTGTGGTGGTGGTGCTGTATGGTGTATGATGAAGTGTTCTGTGGTGGTGGTGGTGCTGTATGGTGTATGATGAAGTGGTGGTGGTGGTGGTGGTGCTGTATGGTGTATGATGAAGTGTTCTGTGGTGGTGGTGCTGTATGGTGTATGATGAAGTGTTCTGTGGTGGTGGTGCTGTATGGTGTATGATGAAGTGTTCTGTGGTGGTGGTGGTGGTGGTGGTGCTGTATGGTGTATGATGCAGTGTTCTGTGGTGGTGGTGGTGGTGGTGGTGATGTATGGTGTATGATGAAGTGTTCTGTGGGGGTGGGGGTGGTGGTGGGGCTGTGTGGTGTATGATGAAGTGGTGGTGGTGGTGGTGGTGGTGGGGCTGTATGGTGTATGATGAAGTGTTCTGTGGTGGTGGTGGTGGTGCTGTATGGTGTATGATGAAGTGTTCTGTGGGGGTGGTAGTGGTGCTGTATGGTGTATGATGAAGTAGTGGTGGTGGTGGTGGGGCTGTATGATGAAGTGTTCGGTGGTGGTGGTGGTGGGGCTGTATGGTGTATGATGAAGTGTTCTGTGGGGGTGCTGTATGGTGTATGATGAAGTGTTCTGTGGGGGTGGTGGTGGTGGTGGGGCTGTATGATGAAGTGTTCTGTGGGGGTGGTGGTGGTGCTGTATGGTGTATGATGAAGTGTTCTGTGGTGGTGGTGGTGGTGCTGTATGGTGTATGATGAAGTGTTCTGTGGTGGTGGTGGGGCTGTATGGTGTATGATGAAGTGTTCTGTGGTGGTGGTGGTGGTGGTGGGGCTGTATGGTGTATGATGAAGTGTTCTGTGGGGGTGGTAGTGGTGCTGTATGGTGTATGATGAAGTGTTCTGTGGGGGTGGTGGTGGTGGTGGGGCTGTATGGTGTATGATGAAGTGTTCTGTGGTGGTGGTGGTGGGGCTGTATGGTGTATGATGAAGTGTTCTGTGGGGGTGGTGGTGGTGCTGTATGGTGTATGATGAAGTGGTGGTGGTGGTGGGGCTGTATGATGAAGTGTTCGGTGGTGGTGGTGGTGGTGCTGTATGGTGTATGATGAAGTGTTCTGTGGTGGTGCTGTATGGTGTATGATGAAGTGTTCTGTGGGGGTGGTGGTGGTGGTGGGGCTGTATGATGAAGTGTTCGGTGGTGGTGGTGGTGGTGCTGTATGGTGTATGATGAAGTGTTCTGTGGTGGTGCTGTATGGTGTATGATGAAGTGTTCTGTGGTGGTGCTGTATGGTGTATGATGAAGTGTTCTGTGGGGGTGGTGGTGGTGGTGGTGGGGCTGTATGGTGTATGATGAAGTGTTCTGTGGTGGTGGTGGTGGTGGTGGGGCTGTATGGTGTATGATGAAGTGTTCTGTGGGGGTGGTGCTGTATGGTGTATGATGAAGTGTTCTGTGGGGGTGGTGGTGGTGGTGGTGGGGCTGTATGGTGTATGATGAAGTGTTCTGTGGTGGTGGTGGTGGTGGTGGGGCTGTATGGTGTATGATGAAGTGTTCTGTGGTGGTGGTGGTGGTGGTGGGGCTGTATGGTGTATGATGAAGTGTTCTGTGGGGGTGGTAGTGGTGCTGTATGGTGTATGATGAAGTGTTCTGTGGGGGTGGTGGTGGTGGTGGGGCTGTATGGTGTATGATGAAGTGTTCTGTGGTGGTGGTGGTGGGGCTGTATGGTGTATGATGAAGTGTTCTGTGGGGGTGGTGGTGGTGCTGTATGGTGTATGATGAAGTGGTGGTGGTGGTGGGGCTGTATGATGAAGTGTTCGGTGGTGGTGGTGGTGGTGCTGTATGGTGTATGATGAAGTGTTCTGTGGTGGTGCTGTATGGTGTATGATGAAGTGTTCTGTGGGGGGGGTGCTGTATGGTGTATGATGAAGTGTTCTGTGGGGGTGGTGGTGGTGGTGGTGGGGCTGTATGGTGTATGATGAAGTGTTCTGTGGTGGTGGTGGTGGTGGTGGGGCTGTATGGTGTATGATGAAGTGTTCTGTGGTGGTGGTGGTGGTGGGGGGGGCTGTATGGTGTATGATGAAGTGTTCTGTGGGGGTGGTGGTTTTAGCTGCAGTAAAAAGGTGGAGACACAGAGAGAAACAAAGACAGAGACAGTGAGTCAGATAGAAGAGAGAGACAGAGACAGTGAGTTGGAGATAGGAGAAAGACAGAGACAGAAACAGTGGGAGATAGGAGAGAGAGAGGGAGAGGCAGAGAGACAGAGACAGTGAGTTGGAGATAGGAGAGAGAGAGGGAGAGGCAGAGAGACAGAGACAGTGTGTCGGAGATAGAAGAAGAGAGACAGAGACAGTGAGTCAGAGATAGAAGAGAGAGACAGACAGTGAGTCAGAGATAGAAGAGAGAGACAGAGACAGTGAGTCAGAGATAGAAGAGAGAGACAGAGACAGTGAGTCAGAGATAGAAGAGACAGAAACAGAGACAGTGCGTCGGAGATTGAAGAGAGAGAGAGAGAGAGAGAGAGAGAGAGAGAGAGAGAGAGACTGACAGAGACTAACAAACAGTGACAGTGCGTCGGAGATAGAAGAGAGACAGACAGGGACAGAGACAGTCGGAGATAGAAGAGAGACAGACAGGGACAGAGACAGTCGGAGATAGAAGAGAGAGAGACAGGGACAGACAGTCGGAGATAGAAGAGAGAGAGACAGGGACAGACAGTGGGAGATAGAAGAGAGACAGACAGGGACAGAGACAGTCGGAGATAGGAGAGAGACAGACAGGGACACAGACAGTCGGAGATAGAAGAGAGACAGACAGGGACACAGACAGTCGGAGATAGAAGAGAGACAGACAGGGACACAGACAGTCGGAGATAGAAGAGAGAAACACAGACAGACAGAGTACTGATAAGAGCGTATGCTTTATGAAAACACACACAGACACCACTTTGGATTCCTGACACACAGTATCACAGTCAAGGGAATCAACACACACACACACACACACACACACACACACACAACTTCCATCTGTCCAGTCCAAACCACGCAGGGTTGCACTGATAACTCAGCACACCACATGCATTTGCCCGCTCACAAATCTGTTCATCATATTTTCATTACCCACCTCGTTATTTGTTGTACGTGTTCAGTTCCCTCATCAGTGTCACTGATTACATATACTTCTGCTCTGTTTTACTATTACTTCTACCCGTTCATTGTTCTCCGTAGACCTAATAATGACGTATATTATGTATCTATTTTCCTCCTCGTTACTTGGGAACAAGACACTACCTGCTACACACGCACGCGCTGTCAGTCAGCTATCATCGCCAGCAGCAGAGCACGCGCTAATCAGTCTCATCAGTCCCTAACCACGCCACACTGTCATCAGTAATCAGTTCTCTCCTGAGAGACAAGCAGAAAAACACAGCTGTTGGGCCCAAGAACCTGACCTATGAACGGCTGTATTTATGTCCGTGGTTCGGGCCTGTCTCATCAGGGGAGGTCAGTCATGGAACACCGGCCACACACACCGGAAATGACGACATGCGATGGAAAACAGCAACAAAGTTAATTCCCCTTATATGGCAGTAATGCCACAATGCATATATATATATCTGGGACATGCATGTACCGCTTAGCAGCCTGTTTGTATTACCCTTGGTTTTTTGTTTTTGTTTGTTTGTTGTTTTTTTCGGGGGGAGGGGGTTGAGGGGTGTGTGTGTGTTTTATCCGGGGGGTAAAACCTGGCCAGCCCAGTTTAACCCCGGGGTTTGAGCTGACTGGCTTGGAATGGCTGACTCCCTGGGAGTGAACTTCAACAAATAAATAAAAGAAGTGACTGGCCCCACCGCCCCTCGCCACCCCCTCCCTAGGATCCAGTTTGGCTTTACTCTTGCTTCCTAGGCTGTCACGTCACCACTGGGCCGGCACTCCACAATGCCCAGAACCCCCCTCCCTCTTGCCCCAAAATGAGCCCGGGGTAAAATCTAGCGTGGGGTGGTTTGAGGCTGCTACACCGGAAATCATTCCAGGCTTGCCTCAAACTGACCCTGCGGTAAAATTCTGCATGGGGATAGACTAAGGCTGGGAATCATTCTAGACGCCCCAAAATGACGGGACAGACTGAGGCTGTGCCACCGGGAGTCATTCAAGGCTTGCCTCAAACTGACCCTGGCTTAAAATTCTGCATGGGGATAGACTAAGCCTGTTACACCAGGAGTCATTCGAGACTTGCCCCCAAAATGACCATGGGGTAAGATCCAGTGTGGGGGCAGTTAGAGGCTGTCACACCGGACGAAATGACGTGCAGACTTGTGGAGGTGGATGGTTAATTAGAGTGTGGTAAGGTGGGCAGACTGCAAGGGGAAGGTTTAATCAGTGTTTGTCGTCAACAGAAGGGGAGGTGTGTGGTAAGGTGTGCACACTGCAAGGGGAAGGTTTAATCAGTGTCGTCAACAGAGGGGGAGGTGTGTGGTAAGGTGTGCACACTGCAAGGGGAAGGTTTAATCAGTGTCGTCAACAGAGGGGGAGGTGTGTGGTAAGGTGTGCACAC
>NC_134908.1:595752-600752 GCF_041734735.1 Babylonia areolata
ACTGAAATAAGTAAAGGTTATTATCAGTATGGTAGCCATTCACTGTCAGATGAACTAATACTGTAGTAAAGGTTACTATCAGTCTGGTAGCTTTCCATTATCAGATAAACTAATACTGTAGTGAAGTAACATCTCCTAAACAAAGACAGCAGTCACCACAGATAAACTAATACTGTAGTGAAGTAACATCTCCTAAACAAAGACAGCAGTCACCACAGATAAACTAGTACTGTAGTGAAGTAACATCTCCTAAACAAAGACAGCAGTCACCACAGATAAACTAATACTGTAGTGAAGTAACATCTCCTAAACAAAGACAGCAGTCACTACAGATAAACTAATACTGTACTGAGTAACATCTCCTAAACAAGACAGCAGTCACTACAGATAAACTAATACTGTAGTGAAGTAACATCTCCTAAACAAAGACAGCAGTCACCACAGATAAACTAATACTGTAGTGAAGTAACATCTCCTAAACAAAGACAGCAGTCACTACAGATAAACTAGTACTGTAGTGAAGTAACATCTCCTAAACAAAGACAGCAGTCACCACAGATAAACTAATACTGTACTGAGTAACATCTCCTAAACAAAGACAGCAGTCAGCACAGTTGACAGTGACCCACCTTCTGAACATACTGCTGACGACCCGAAAAGTCGTGTACGTTACCCACAATCCCCCTCCTGTCCCGCAGTGGACTTCCGGTCTCGGCGAGCCTGGTGACGTCACTTCCGCTCAGACCTGTGCCTGTGGCGGGGATGAAGGTGACCTGGGTGTGGTGGTCGGTGACGATGAGGATTGGGGGGGTGAGGGGGGAGGCGAGGCTGTCTCCTGGCCACTCTGCACGTGACTCTCGCTTCTCTCCTGTTCCAGGCAGCAGGCCGTTGGTTCCTGTGGCCAAAAGTCCTGCAGCAGGAGTGTCGTCCTTCTGCGGGAAGCTTCCCGGGAACAGTCCCTGTTTCAGGAGCGAGGTTGTTTCGTTCGTCCTTTCGTCTGAAGACAGCAGCTTGGGAAAATTGGCTTCCGTTTTGGAATGGTCTCCCCTCACTTCACCTCTTCCCAGCCAGTTGTCTCCCTTCACTTGACCTCTTCCCTGCCAGTCAGTCACTGTTCCAGAAGACTCACGGGGGTCAGATGCGGCAGCTCTTCTGTACTTGGAGGAGGGGATGGTGGAGCGGTGTGGAGGGAAGGGAAGGTTGTTGGGATCTGTGATCTCTTCTGCAGCGTCTGCTGTGATCTGGGCGATGGACAGTGGCTTCCCTTGGCTGTGGGTGATGGACAGTGGCTTCCCTTGGTTGTGGGTGCTGGACAGTGGCTTCCCTTGGTTGTGGGTGCTGGACAGTGGCTTCCCTTGGTTGTGGGTGCCGGACAGTGGCTTCCCTTGGTTGTGGGTGATTAACAGTGGCTTCATTTTGATGTTGGTGATGGACAGTGACTTCCGTTTGCTGTGGGCGAAGGACAATGACCTCCCTTCGGTGTGAGCAATGGAGGGTGACTTCCCTTTGTTGTGTGCGATGGAGAGTGACTTCCCTTTGTTGTGGGCAATGGACAATGACCTCCCTTCGTTGCGAGCGAACAGGAAGAAAGCAAACTTAGGGGAGACAACCAGTGGGAGCGACTGCTGGCTACTGTCCTCTCGGGGGTAGGGAACACGGTGGAGCAGAATGTCAGTTGTTCCTTTGTTGTCCCCCGTCACTGTTGGTGTCACAGAACGATCCCCCACAGCGCTGCTCACACCCACCAAGCCAGACGATGGAAGTCGGTCAGCGTCAAACGGACCACCAGAGATCCCTGCATCACCACTCACAGACCGGAACAGCTGGGTGGTGGAGGACGGTCTGTCACGCCATGCAGTCTTCGTGCTCTGACTGGCTGCACCAGCCGCTGACGTCGTTCCGTTCATCCCCTCTGGCCCAGACTCTGCTTGAGACTCAGGGTCCTCAAAGCTCTGAGCAGGGGACAGGGGGAGTCCTTGAGGAGTCCAACGGAGCTCTTCACGGGCAGCCGAACGTACTGGCGACAAGAACCCCTGGTGATTTCCTCCCTCTCCAGAAAGGACCCCCGGTCCTGTTCCTGTCGATCCATCGGCCCGCCGTTTCCCGAAGCGGTTGAAGTACCCCAGGATGGCCCGGCGACACATGAGGAGCAGGCAGAGGTTCTTGGAGGATCGCTTGTTGTAGGAGTGGCACATGCTGATGCACTGTGCTGTAGTCAGGTCGCTAGGACTCGCCGCCACCGTCACCGTCATCATCATCATCATCATCATCATCATCATCAGCGACATTCCAGAGAGGACCAGTAGAACTGGACACGCCCCTATCAACCTCATCCTGTCTCTGTGGATACGTCTCTCTCTGTGTGCTCTGTATAAATGTCTCCTGTGCGCTCTGTGTAAATGTCTCCTGTGCGCTCTGTGTAAATGTCTGCGTGCTCTCTGTGTAATTGCCTTTGCGCGCTCTGTGCAAATGTTTGTGTGTGCTATGTGCAAAAGTCTCTGTGAACTCGGCGTAAATATCTCTATTTGCTCTGTGGTCTGTGGTTCTCTGTGGTCTGTGCTCTGTGGCCTGTTGTGTTCTGTGTAGCTGACTCTGTGTGCTCTGTGTCACCTTGCCGACGTCAGGAGACGAAGTGAGCACTGTCTGCAAAAAGCGAAGGAAAATATCACATCGAGTGTGCTCTGTGCACCTGTCTGTGTTGTCTGTTGTCCTTCTTTCTCTGTGCTGTTCTCTGTTGTCTCTCTGTGTAACTGTCTGTGTGAACTCTGAGATCTCTGGTTCTCTGTTCTCTGTTGTGCTCTGTGTAACTGTCTGTGTCAGCTCTGAGGTGGAACTGTCTGTGTCAGCTCTGAGGTGGAACTGTCTGTGTCAGCTCTGAGGTGGAACAGTCTCTGCCAGCTCTGTGGTGGAACTGTCTGTGCCAGCTCTGAGGTGGAACAGTTTCTGCCAGCTCTGAGGTGGAACAGTCTGTGTCAGCTCTGAGGTGGAACAGTCTCTGCCAGCTCTGAGGTGGAACTGTCTCTGCCAGCTCTGAGGTGGAACTGTCTCTGCCAGCTCTGAGGTGGAACTGTCTGTGTCAGCTCTGAGGTGGAACTGTCTGTGTCAGCTCTGAGGTGGAACTGTCTCTGCCAGCTCTGAGGTGGAACAGTTTCTGTCAGCTCTGTGGTGGAACTGTCTCTGTGAGCTCTGTGGTTCCTCGTTCTCTGTTGTCTGTTGTCTGTTGTGCCCTGTGTACTGTTGCCGTCGTCAGAAGAATGCGGACTGAAGACTGTCTGCAAAAGCCCGGGAACTTATCACCTTGGTACTGTGATGACGACAACCCACGCTCAGACAAATCTGGACACGAGAGTGTGGAGGGAGGAGAGGGGAAGGGGGGGGGAGGGAGTGCAGACAATTAAGAAGAAATGAGGGCAGGGTGGATGGTAGGGGGCGGGGGGAAGGGGGGGGGGGGTTGAAAGGGAATATCACATTTTCCACGCATTATGCTGTTTTTGTTGTTTTTTTTTTACAACAGCTTGTGGTATTACGTTTCTTGATTGGCCTTTTAGATTGAACATTTGTGCATAAATGAAGACATGAAGAGAGAGAGAGAGAGAGAGAGAGAGAGAGAGAGAGAGAGAGAGAAGGAGGGAGGAGGGAGGGAGAGAAGCATGATAATTTACCAAACAGAAATCAAGCGTACGTAGTCACTCAAATATCGTGGCAAATTAAATAAGGTCTATGTATACATATATATTCTTATCATCACATATCATATTTTAAGTTATCAATTTGGAAAGGAGAGGTGTGTGTGTGTGTGTGTGTGTGTGTGTGTGTGTGTGTGTGTGTGTGTGTGTGTGTGTGAGAGAGAGAGAGAGAGAGAGAGAGAGGGGAGAGGGGTGAGATATAAAGACATACAGAAATTCACCGATCATAATTTTGTCTCTATAAGCTTTTCTGATTTTTGTGTTTTTCAGTTCCTTCGTCTATACATTTATCTATTCATTTTTCTAATAATACTTCTTGAACCTTAACACCCTCTTGATGATTCTTTGAATGATGTAGCGAGTGGTGTTAAGATGTTATTTGATCATACACACATTTACCTTCAACACTGTATACCCCGTGCATTTCTCTTCTTAGCTACACTTCTCCTCTTTCTGTTCTTCCACTCTTTAAAAATTGTCCATTCAAAAGGTCAGTTGTTTTCTTTATTACACTGTTTTTATCCCCCCCTCTTCTTTTTCCTTTATTCTTTCTGCGTTCTGTCTTTTTTGTCTTTTTTAACTTCCACCTCAAAGAGCCATTTTTCGGGATGTCTAACGCTGACAGTTTCAGTTTTCCTTTCCGTGCATGCAAAGCGACAGATCAACATCACGTCTTCCTTTCTTTAACCCCTTGGTTGCTAACACAGTCTGAAATCTGAAGCTTGGCGAGGCGAGGCCAGCCTGGCACAGGATTTTTACTGCACTCCTGGCTGTTTGTAGACTCTTCAGTGACGTCACTGGTCAGGCTGGCCAGAGGTGATGAGATGCCAAGTCCATTAGGAAAACAGGCACTGACATCCTGACCCGTATTCTGAGTGAGGGGACAGCCCTTCACTGACATCCTGACCTGTATTCTCAGTGAGGGGACAGCCCTTCACTGACATCCTGACCTATATTCTGAGTGAGGGGACAGCCCTTCACTGACATCCTGACCTATATTCTGAGTGAGGGGACAGCCCTTCACTGACATCCTGACCTGTATTCTCAGTGAGGGGACAGCCCTTCACTGACATCCTGACCTATATTCTGAGTGAGGGGACAGCCCTTCACTGACATCCTGACCTATATTCTGAGTGAGGGGACAGCCCTTCACTGACATCCTGGCCTATATTCTGAGTGAGGGGACAGCCCTTCACTGACATCCTGACCTATATTCTGAGTGAGGGGACAGCCCTTCACTGACATCCTGACCTATATTCTGAGTGAGGGGACAGCCCTTCACTGACATCCTGACCTATATTCTGAGTGAGGGGA
>NC_134908.1:605752-628252 GCF_041734735.1 Babylonia areolata
CAACACAACAACATGTATCACATAGACAGCCCTCTGTCAACACAACATGTATCACATAGACAGCCCTCTGTCAACACAACATCCACAACATGTATCACACAGACAGCCCTCTGTCAACACAACAACCACAACATGTATCACATAGTCAGCCCTCTGTCAACACAACAACATGTATCACACAGACAGCCTTCTGTCAACACAACATCCACAACATGTATCACATAGTCAGCCCTCTGTCAACACAACATCCACAACATGTATCACACAGACAGCCTTCTGTCAACACAACATCCACAACATGTATCACACAGACAGCCCTCTGTCAACACAACATCCACAACATGTATCACATAGTCAGCCCTCTGTCAACACAACAACATGTATCACACAGACAGCCTTCTGTCAACACAACATCCACAACATGTATCACATAGTCAGCCCTCTGTCAACACAACATCCACAACATGTATCACACAGACAGCCCTCTGTCAACACAACATGTATCACATAGACAGCCCTCTGTCAACACAACATCCACAACATGTATCACATAGTCAGCCCTCTGTCAACACAACATCCACAACATGTATCACACAGACAGCCCTCTGTCAACACAACATCCACAACATGTATCACATAGACAGCCCTCTGTCAACACAACATCCACAACATGTATCACATAGACAGCCCTCTGTCAACACAACATCCACAACATGTATCACACAGACAGCCCTCTGTCAACACAACATCCACAACATGTATCACATAGACAGCCTTCTGTCAACACAACAACATGTATCACATAGACAGCCTTCTGTCAACACAACATGTATCACATAGACAGCCCTCTGTCAACACAACATGTATCACACAGACAGCCCTCTGTCAACACAACATGTATCACATAGACAGCCCTCTGTCAACACAACAACATGTATCACATAGACAGCCTTCTGTCAACACAACATGTATCACATAGACAGCCCTCTGTCAACACAACATGTATCACACAGACAGCCCTCTGTCAACACAACATGTATCACACAGACAGCCCTCTGTCAACACAACATGTATCACACAGACAGCCCTCTGTCAACACAACATCCACAACATGTATCACACAGACAGCCCTCTGTCAACACAACATCCACAACATGTATCACACAGACAGCCCTCTGTCAACACAACAACATGTATCACATAGACAGCCTTCTGTCAACACAACATGTATCACATAGACAGACCTCTGTCAACACAACATGTATCACACAGACAGCCCTCTGTCAACACAACAACATGTATCACACAGACAGCCCTCTGTCAACACAACAACATGTATCACATAGACAGCCTTCTGTCAACACAACATGTATCACATAGACAGCCCTCTGTCAACACAACATGTATCACATAGACAGCCCTCTGTCAACACAACATGTATCACACAGACAGCCCTCTGTCAACACAACATGTATCACACAGACAGCCCTCTGTCAACACAACATCCACAACATGTATCACACAGACAGCCCTCTGTCAACACAACATGTATCACATAGACAGCCCTCTGTCAACACAACATCCACAACATGTATCACATAGTCAGCCCTCTGTCAACACAACATCCACAACATGTATCACGCAGACAGCCCTCTGTCAACACAACATCCACATAATGTATCACATAGACAGCCCTCTGTCAACACAACATGTATCACACAGACAGCCCTCTGTCAACACAACATGTATCACACAGACAGCCCTCTGTCTACACAACATGTATCACACAATCAGCCCTCTGTCAACACAACATCCACAACATGTATCACACAGACAGCCCTCTGTCAACACAACAACATGTATCACATAGACAGCCTTCTGTCAACACAACAACATGTATCACACAGACAGCCCTCTGTCAACACAACATCCACAACATGTATCACACAGACAGCCCTCTGTCTACACAACATCAACAACATGTATCACACAGACAGCCCTCTGTCAACACAACATCCACAACATGTATCACACAATCAGCCCTCTGTCAACACAACAACAACAACAAAAACCATAAAATATATGACACACAGTGGACAATCAGCTCTCTGATAACAAACAAATTGAATCAACCACCAAAACAGCCCAAGAGTGATGCTTTTCTTTGGCTGCAAACAGACAAAGGGGAGAAATCTGAGCAGCTATGACAACAACAAAATTAAATTAAAGTAAAACAACAATAACAACGACAGAAATGTATAGGACATAGAAATAAAAACGTAATAAAAACCGCTGCGGTTGTCAAGGGAAAACAACACGATAATAATCCCGGTCACCCAGAGGAATGATGGCTGTTTTGTGGAGATGGTGGTGCTGGTTTACTTTGCCGATGATCCCCCCCCCCCTCCTTCAAATGGAAAAGAAACTAATTTAATCTTGTTTCTCCTAATGAACACGTGCAAGCAATATAATACCCCCCCCACCCCACCCCGACCCCCCTTTTTTTCCCTTCAACGACATTGATTAAAATTTTGTAAAATCGGCACTGTGTGTGTGTGTGTGTGTGTGTGTGTGTGTGTGTGTGTGTGTGTGTGTGTGTGTGTGTGTGTGTGTGTGTGTGCGTGGGTGCGTGCGCGCGTGTGTGTGTATCCATCATTCGTCTTCGACCTATCGGTTCATCTATATGTCTGTCTGTCTTTCCACCCATTTTCTGTCAATATCATTTCTCTATCTATCTATCTGTCTATCTACCTGTCTGTCTGTCCACAGAAAGAAAAGATCTGAGCACATCACTCCTCTTTTGCAACACCTCCACTGGCTCCCTGTCTCACACAGAATTAAGTACAAGATCAGCACTCTATGTCATGAACGTATCAACAAATCTGCCCCTTCCTATAACTGTGGCTGCCTTCACCTCTATACTCCATCTCACTCTCTACGATCGGCTTTGGGTCCGCTGGGTTTCCGCACGGCCACATTGAAACATTCTACTGATTTTTATCCACGGTATTCTGGACGTGTTACCAACTCTCGTTATGACCTTCGCACTCGGCTGGGCATTAAGTACCGATTAGTTACTGAAGTAATGTTTCATTACTCATTTTTATTGACTTTTCTATACATGTTTGAAGAGAGAGAGAGAGAGACACACACACACACAGAGAAAGAGAGAGAGAAAGAGAGTGACAGAGAGAGAGAGAGAGAGAGAGAGAGAGTGACAAAGATAGACAGAGAGAGAGAAAGAGAAAAAGAGAGAGTGAGAGAGAGAGAAAGAGAGAGAGAGTGACAGAGAGACAGAGAGAGAAAGAGAGATATATAAAAAAGAGAGAGTGACAGACAGACAGACAGACAGAGAGACAGAGACAAAGACAGTGACAGAGAGAGAGAGATAATAGTTAAAGAGAGAGACAGATACACACACATAGATAGATAGATAGATTTGATTTTGAACCTGATCACCCAATATCCATTATGGTTCTGATTCTTACTGATTTGATTTCAAATCTGATCACCCAATATCCCGATGGTTCTGATTCTTACTGATTTAATCTTAAATCTGATCACCCAATATTCATATAGTTCTCATTCTTACTGATTTAATTTCAAATCTGATCACCCAATATTCATATGGTTCTGATTCTCACTGATTTAATTTCAAACCTTATCACCCAATATCCGTATGGTTCTCATTCTGTTTTAATTCTAAATCTGATCACCCAATATTCATATGGTTCTGATTCTAAATGTTTTAATTTTAAATCTGATCACCCAATATTCATATGGTTCTGATTCTTACTGATTTAATTTTAAATCTGATCACCCAATATTCATATGGTTCTGAATCTTACTGATTTAATTTTAAATCTGATCACCCAATATCCATATGGTTCTGAATCTTACTGATTTAATTTTAAATCTGATCACCCAATATCCACATGGTTCTGAATCTTACTGATTTAAGTTTAAATCTGATCACCCAATATTCACATGGTTCTGAATCTTACTGATTTAATTTTAAATCTGATCACCCAATATTCATATGGTTCTGAATCTTACTGATTTAATTTTAAATCTGATCACCCAATATTCACATGGTTCTGAATCTTACTGATTTAATTTCAAATCTGATCACTCAATATTCACATGGTTCTGAATCTTACTGATTTAATTTTAAATCTGATCACCCAATATCCCAGTGGTTCTGATTCTGGCTCAGATAGCCACAGATGTAAATAATATTAAAAAATTTTCTGAATAGTTTCAAAACAAATTGATAATCTGTAACAACAGGAATTCTTCAAGATTCCTTTCTGCATATGGTGGCTCAAATGGCCACTTATGTAAATAATAATAACAATTTCTCTGTATGCTTTCTGTACTGTTTGATAATCTGTAACAACAATGATTCTCCTTTAAGATTCTTTTCTGCATATGGTGGCTCAAATGGCCACAGATGTAAATAATAATAACAATTTCTCTGTATGCTTTCTGTACTGTTTGATAATCTGTAACAACAATGATTCTCCTTTAAGATTCTTTTCTGCATATGGTGGCTCGAATAGCCACAGATGTAAATAATAATAACAATTTCTCTGTATGGTTTCTGTACTGTTTGATAATCTGTAACAACAATGATTCTCCTTGAAGATTCCTTTCCTCATGTGATGATTCAAATGGCCACAGATGTGAATAATGGTAACAATAAGATAAGATAATAAACCTTCTTATCACTTTACAGTTCAGGAACACACAGCACCAAAGCCATCCACTCACAGCACAACGCACAACGCACACTGCCACAGTCTGTCTAAACCACAGGAGCAAAGTACCCTGACTGTGGACCAATCATCGTTAATCACGTGACCCATCCAACCAATCAAACGTTTGCAAAGGACAAGAGTTACAAGTGAGCCCCAATACAGAGACAGGACGGGGAAATGTGGGCGGGGGGTATGTGGGGAGGGGGGCGGGGCGGGTGGCGGGGGAAATGGGGGGGGGGGGGGAGGTGGACGACGAGGGGTCATCACTCACCGGTGATGGTCCAAAACAGGATACTGCTGTAAAACTTGCACATGGACAATTTCCGATCATTTCCCATTCAGTGAGAGAGAGAGAGAGAGAGAGAGAGAGAGAGAGAGAGAGAGAGAGAGAGAAGCAGATAGACGGACAGACAGACAGACAGACAGGATGGCAGGCATGCAGGAAGGCAGGCAGGCTGACAGACAGAGACACAAACTCTAAATTCAAGCAGGCTAGAGTCATTCCACTGTACAAATCAGGTGATTCTTCTGATCCATCTAACTATAGGCCAATTTCTGTCTTGTCTGCTCTGTCTAAACCCATTGAAAAACATTTGCAAAAATGTTTATATTCTTATCTCTTTGACAACGACTTAATCCATGAAGACCAGTCTGGTTTCCGTAAAAACCATTCTTGCCATACAGCCCTCATACAACTCACTGACAGTCTTCTACATAACATAAATGAAAATAAATTCACAGGTCTCCTTTTCATAGATTTTGAAAAAGCTTTTGATGTAATCAATCACTCCTTGTTACTACGTAAATTAGAAGCTTATAAATTACCACCAGAGTATATTCACCTTATACAATCTTTTCTTTCTGATAGGAAGCAGTTAACAGCAATAAATCATCAAACCTCAAATTTTACATCTATTAATCATGGAGTACCACAGGGATCCATCTTAGGACCAATTTTATTCTCCACTTATGTTAATGACTTACCTTGTTATATGAAATCTAAATGTGAAATGTTTGCAGATGACACATCCTTACATTCAAGCAATTCAGACGCCAGTAAACTAACTAATGAACTCCAAGGTGATATTCAGAAACTTAATGACTGGACACACTTGAATCACATGTCCTTGAATGGTCAGAAAACGAAGTGCATGTATGTATGTGCACGACAAAAAAGACAAAAAAATGAAACATAACTTCAAACCACTATTCCTAGGCGTCAATAAAATTGAAGAGGTAGATTCACATAAGATTCTGGGTGTCATTATTGATAAAGATCTATCTTGGACTGATCATACGAAGTGCTTAAGTAAACGTCTCTCAAACAGAATACTTCAATTAACAAAAATAAAAAAAGATCCTTAATGTTCATTCACGAAAGCTCTTTTTCTGTGCACATATTCTGCCAGTAATCGATTATGCATCAACTTTATGGGACAGCTGTAGCCTCACAAACTTGAAGTTTATTCACCGTATGTATAAAAGAGCACTGAAAACAGTATTGTTGAAACCGAACTCTCTGACCCCAATGGACTATAAACAACTTAATATATTATCCTTTCACAACAGGCTGTACTTCAACAAAGCTGTTTGCATGCATAATGTTATGACGGAAATGCTCCAAAAAAGATTGCAGACACATTTAAAACTAATGAACACAGACACAACCACATGCTCTGCATACCCAGACCAAGAAACAACCTTTACAAATCCAGCTTTCTGTATTCTGGTGGAAAATTATGGAATAATCTCCCACTCACTCTGAAAAGTATCGTAAATAAAAACGTGCTTAAGAAAAATCTGAAGAATCACCTCATTGAAAATAATTAACAGTAATACACATTTTGACCTGTTAGTCTAATATTCCTATTAATTGTGAAATGTTTTGTATATGCTTGTGTTGGCAAGGATTTTGCACTAAATGGGGGAACATGTGCATGTGGGTGGGATGGGCATGGTGTAATTGTGTCCGAGAATTTGTATTCAGTGGTGTGTGTGTGTGTGTGTGTGTGTGTGTGTGTGTGTGTGTGTGTGTGTGTGTGTGTGTGTGTGTGTGTGTGTGTGTGTGTGTGTGTGTGTGTGTGTGTGTGCGCGCGTGTGTGCGAAATGGAAATGCAATTTTGTATTTCTTTATCACAGTATTCTTGTATATATATATATATATATATATATATATATATATATATATATATATATATATATATATATATATATATATATATATGCATTTTGTTGTTGTTGTTGCTCTTCTTCTGCTTCTCTCTCTCTCTCTCTCTCTCTCTCTCTCTCTCAACTAAATTTTTTCTTCAATTTTTTTTCTTTTTTTCCCCTTCTCTTTAATTATTATTATTATTATTTTCATTGATGGCTTGATGTAAAAAAGCAATTGTTTCTTATTCAATTTACCATCATGAAATAAAATCTTGACTTGACTTGACTTGACACACACACACACATACACACACGCACACACACACACACACCGTCTAAAAACACTTATAGTGAATAGACGTTAAACTGAAGATAAAACACACACACACACGCACGCACACACACACACACACACACACACACACACACACACACACACAAACACACACACACTCACTCACACACACACACACACACACACACACACACAGACGGACGGACACGGACAGTAAAAGAGACAAGTCACAACCAGACCTTCAACAACAACAAAAAATCCGCTGTGGGTACGAACTGCCATGGGGGTAGCACAGCAGGTGTGGGCCATGATGGTGAGAAGAGGCAGGTCCTGACAGCAGTAACATAATTCATGCCCTCGGCTCATCAGTGATCTTCATGCCCAGTCCTAACGAACCCTAACTGCTGTTTACCTCTGTCCATCTCCTGTCCTAACGAACCCTAACTGCTGTCCATCTCCAGTCCATCTCCAGTCCTAACGAACCCTAACTGCTGTCCATCTCCAGTCCATCTCCAGTCCTAACGAACCCTAACTGCTGTCCATCTCCTGTCCTAACGAACCCTAACTGCTGTCCATCTCCAGTCCTAACGAACCCTAACTGCTGTCCATCTCCAGTCCTAACGAACCCTAACTGCTGTTTTCCTCTGTCCATCTCCAGTCCTAACGAACCCTAACTGCTGTCCATCTCCTGTCCTAACGAACCCTAACTGCTTTTTTCCTCTGTCCATCTCCAGTCCTAACGAACCCTAACTGCTGTCCATCTCCAGTCCTAACGAACCCTAACTGCTGTTTTCCTCTGTCTGTCCATCTCCAGTCCTAACGAACCCTAACTGCTTTTTTCCTCTGTCCATCTCCAGTCCTAACGAACCCTAACTGCTGTCCATCTCCTGTCCTAACGAACCCTAACTGCTGATTTCCTCTGTCCATCTCCAGTCCTAACGAACCCTAACTGCTTTTTTCCTCTGTCCATCTCCAGTCCTAACGAACCCTAACTGCTGTCCATCTCCTGTCCTTACGAACCCTAACTGCTGTTTTCCTCTGTCCATCTCCAGTCCTAACGAACCCTAACTGCTGTTTTCCTCTGTCCATCTCCTGTCCTAACGAACCTTAACTGCTTTTTTCCTCTGTCCATCTCCTGTCCTAACGAACCCTAACTGCTGTTTTCCTCTGTCCATCTCCAGTCCTAACGAACCCTAACTGCTTTTTTCCTCTGTCTGTCCATCTCCAGTCCTAACGAACCCTAACTGCTTTTTTCCTCTGTCTGTCCATCTCCAGTCCTAACGAACCCTAACTGCTTTTTTCCTCTGTCCATCTCCAGTCCTAACGAACCCTAACTGCTTTTTTCCTCTGTCTGTCCATCTCCAGTCCTAACGAACCCTAACTGCTTTTTTCCTCTGTCTGTCCATCTCCATTCCTAACGAACCCTAACTGGTTTTCTCCTCTGTCTGTCCATCTCCATTCCTAACGAACCCTAACTGCTTTTTTCCTCTGTCTGTCCATCTCCATTCCTAACGAACCTTAACTGCTTTTTTCCTCTGTCTGTCCATCTCCAGTCCTAACGAACCTTAACTGCTTTTTTCCTCTGTCTGTCCATCTCCAGTCCTAACGAACCCTAACTGCTGTCCATCTCCAGTCCTAACGAACCCTAACTGCTTTTTTCCTCTGTCCATCTCCATTCCTAACGAACCTTAACTCCTTTTTTCCTCTGTCTGTCCATCTCCAGTCCTAACGAACCTTAACTGCTTTTTTCCTCTGTCCATCTCCATTCCTAACGAACCTTAACTGCTTTTTTCCTCTGTCTGTCCATCTCCATTCCTAACGAACCTTAACTGCTTTTTTCCTCTGTCTGTCCATCTCCATTCCTAACGAACCTTAACTGCTTTTTCCCTCTGTCTGTCCATCTCCATTCCTAACGAACCTTAACTGCTTTTTCCCTCTGTCTGTCCATCTCCATTCCTAACGAACTCGAACTGCTTTTCTCCTCTGTCTGTCCATCTCCAGTCCTAACGAACCCTAACTGCTTTTTTCCTCTGTCTGTCCATCTCCATTCCTAACGAACCTTAACTGCTTTTTTCCTCTGTCTGTCCATCTCCATTCCTAACGAACCTTAACTGCTTTTTTCCTCTGTCTGTCCATCTCCATTCCTAACGAACCCAAACTGCTTTTTTCCTCTGTCTGTCCATCTCCAGTCCTAACGAACCTTAACTGCTTTTTTCCTCTGTCTGTCCATCTCCATTCCTAACGAACCCTAACTGCTACTTTCCTCTGTCTGTCCATCTCCAGTTCTAACGAATCCAAACTGGTTTTCTCCTCTGTCTGTCCATCTCCATTCCTAACGAACCCTAACTGCTGTTTTCCTCTGTCTCTCCATCTCTGTCTCCATCCCTCTTTCTCTGGGGACCACTGTATCTGTGTATCCATGAATGTATCTATCTACGTCCTCACAGGAAGAAGTCAATGCAATTACAAGGAAACAAACAGCAGCTAATGATGTATAAATATCTCACACACATGCACACACACATACACGCGCACGTCCCCCCTCCCCATCCCCCCCCCCCCCACACACACACACTTGCTTCAAGAAAATCTGATCCAAACCAATACTTAAAGATATCTTTCACCGTCATTGCCTGTGGAAGATAGACGAACACTTCAGGAAGTCTAAAGGGTCACCTGTGTGACAACTGCTTGCAAGTTCTTGAAAAAGGAACGTGTTGTATACTGATTTCAACGAACTGGCACCGCTCTATAATAGTATTTTTATTTTAAAATATATTTTGGTAATGAGTTCCGAAGTGCTCCTTCTGAGTACACTAGACTGGTTCTAAATTAACCAGTTCCCTTTCTGTGAATAACAATATCGTTTTTATATCTTGACTAATTTAAAGGAAATTGTGCAGTTCGGGAAGGAACGAACCCAGCAAAGATACAATGCATCATAATTGCTTTCTCACACAGTACCCTGTATGTTAAAAGAAGAATATCGAGTGCGTTGTACCTGTCAGTGTCACATATATTTCAGCTGTGAAGAGACGCAAGTTGATATGGTTTGGACACAACACTCGACACACCAGCTTGTCCAAAACAATCATGCAAGGCACCATCGAGGGCGGGAGAAGAAGAGGAAGACAGCGGAAGAACTGGCATGAGAACATCAAACAATGGACCGGACTCCACACACGTGAGCTGCTGCCGGCGGCTGCCGACAGAGACAGACGGAGAAGGGAGGTTGCGTCTGCGGTCCTCAGGCTTCCCCCAACGACTACTTTGTAGTTATGGGCCTCAGGTTGAGGTTGAGATTGATACAAATTTGGCCATGTCATGAGATCAACAGGGCTTGCCAAGACATTCCTGCAGGGCACAATGCAAGGAGGGAGAAGGAGAGGCAGACAGAGGAAGAGATGGGAGGACAACATCCCAGAATGGACGGGCTTGAGGTTGAGCGATACAATCAGGAGGTCAGAAAACCGAGAGGATTGGAGGATGCTGGTTGCCAGATCACCTGTGGCGCCCCAACGGTCCACAAGACTACGGGATAGGTGAAGGTGAAGGTGAAGGTGATACAAATTTAAGAGATCGCTTGTGGATTCTTTCAAATGACTTCAAAGAATCAGCGCTGCTAAGATCAGTCAGGATGCGCAATCAATAGAAAACTTCATGTATACATGGTGAACGATTGTGTGTGTGTGTGTGTGTGTGTGTGTGTGTGTGTGTGTGTGTGTGTGTGTGTGTGTGTGTGTGTGTGTGCATTAATACGTAGAAAGTTTTTAACTTTTGACAGTTGGAACACCTTCTTAGAGACTGATTTGCATCAACTTTCAATAAGAGGTTGGCCTTATCGAGGAAATGTTGTTATACCCAGAACTTCATGAATATTTATTTCATCCAAAGAGAGAGACAGACAGAGAGGGAGAGAGAGGAAAGAGAGGAAGAGAGAGGGAGAGAGGGGGGAAGAAAGAAAGGAAGATAGAAAGAGAAAGAAACAGAGACAGAGACTGAGACAAGAGTTAATCAAGAAACGTAAAAAGTTTTGAGGTGTTTTCTTTTAGACACGAGAGTGAAGCAAGTCACGACAAGACACGTAACTGCCGGGTACAGTCAGAAACCACACACACACCCCTCCCCCCATCCTCTAACTGGCCCCTCCCCCCACCCCCTAACTGACCCCTCCCCACCCCCTAACTGGCCCCTCCCCCCACCCCCTAACTGACCCCTCCCCCACCCCCTAACTGGCTCCTCCCCCACCCCCTAACTGGCCCCTCCCCCCTCCCACCCCCTAACTGGCCCCTCCCCCACCCCCTAACTGGCCCCCTCCCCCCTAACTGGCCCCCTCCCCCCACCCCCTGACCCCTCCCCCCTCCCCACCCCCTAACTGACCCCTCCCCACCCCCTAACTGACCCCGCCCCCCACCCTGTAACTGAGAACAGAGCGGGGTATAGTCTGAAACCACACACACCCCCCCTTCCCACCACCCCCTAACTGAGAACAGAGCGGGGTATAGTCTGAAACCACACACACCCCCCTTTCTCCCCCCCACCCCCTAACTCAGGAGAGAGATAGGTAAAGCCTAAAACCACACCACCCTCTTTCTCCCCCCCCCCACCCCCTAACTCGGGAGAAAGATGGGTACAGCCTATAACTATGCACTCCCCCCCCCCCCCAACGTCCCCCCCTTCCTCCCCCCGCCCACACGTCTCCCCCGTCCCTCCCTGTGCTCTAAGTGATGGTGTAAGTCACAGGGAAGTGGACGGTGCCAGAAGGGAACAGTCTACAATGGAGTTTCCGCTTTGCCCCCCCCCCCTTCCCCTCTCCCCATCAGTGTCCATTCAGCGGCAACATGGACTGGCTGGGACATGTGCTACAGCCCACTGCTAATGTGTGTGTGTGTGTGTGTGTGTGTGTGTGTGTGTGTGTGTGTGTGTGTGTGTGTGTGTGTGTGTGTGAATGGGTTGGTGGTTGAGAAAGACAGACAGACAGACAGAGATAGAGATAGAGAGAGAGAGACAGACAGACAGACAGAGATAGAGTTAGACAGACAGAGACAGACAGAAAGACAATGACAGAGCGAGAGACAGACAGAGAGACAGACGGTCAGACAGAAAAAGAGAGGGAGAGAGAGAGAGAGAGAGAGAGAGAGAGAGAGAGAGAGAGAGAGAGAGAGACAGACAGATAGACAGACAGACAGACACACAGACAAACAGACAAAGACAGAGACTGACACAGAGAAACAGAGAAAGACAGAGAGACATGTCCGTAAAATATATAAAAATCAGCCCCCCAAACCAGTGCTGTCTACATGCTTCCAGTTGGTTCAGACAACAGAGACATCAGTGAAAGACACACAGGGGGAGGTTTTCCCCCGTCAGTCTTTCTGTCCCATCTATCTACAGCCCACACACCAGTGACAGAAGCACAAAGCACCGTGTGTACATGTCTGGAAATCCTGATCGCTTTATCAAAATGTGAAACAGCGAGTGCTCCAGCACTTGTTCACATATTTAACGAGTTCAGCCTCATTATTTCTTGTTGTTGTTGTTGTTGCTGTTCTTCTTCTGCTTCTTCTGCTTCTTCTTCTTCCTCCCCCTCCTCCTCCTCCTCCTCTTTTTGTAGCCATACCAATGTAGCCTGGTCCTCATATAGATCGACTTAAAACTTTTAACTCATCAATGTCTTGCTAATAACACATCAATGTCTTGCTAATAACACATCAGTGTCTTGATAATAACACATCAGTGTCTTGCTAACAACACATCAATGTCTTGATAGTAACACATCACTGTGTTGATAATAACACATCAATGTCTTGCTAATAACACATCAGTGTCTTGATAATAACACATCAATGTCTTGCTAATAACACATCAGTGTCTTGATAATAACACATCAATGTCTTGCTAATAACACATCAGTGTGTTGATAATAACACATCAGTGTGTTGACAATAACACATCAATGTCTTGCTAATAACACATCAATGTCTTGCTAATAACACATCAATGTCTTGCTAATAACACATCAGTGTCTTGCTAATAACACATCAATGTCTTGATAATAACACATCAGTGTCTTGATAATAACACATCAATGCCTTGCTAATAACACATCTATATCTTGCTAATAACACATCAATGTGTTGATAATAACACATCACTGTCTTGATAAAGGCACAACGTGCAAAGTCTCCAGGGACAGCCAAAACGCAATGAAACTGAAGAAAACAAACACACACAATCCCTCGTTCCCTGTCTAGCTTCTCTCCCCTGAGATGGTGACGGCGCTTTCATCCAATCTGCTGTTTGGCGCATGCGTGGGAGAGGCAACTGACTGGCAGCACACAGAATGAAGGAAGGAATTAGTTGATCTAATGTACGGCCACCAGCTGGAGGGGTATGGACAAAGAAATAAATTCTATTCTAGTAATCATTAGCAGTCATGTCGTCCATCTACAGTATGTCATCCATCTACAGTATGTCATCCATCTACAGTATGTCATCCATCTACAGTATGAACAAACTAACAAAGAAATAAGTTCTATTCTAGTAATCATTAGCAATCATGTCATCCATCTACAGTATGTCATCCATCTACAGTATGAACAAACTAACAAATAAATAAATTCTATTCTAGTAATCATTAGCAGTCATGTCGTCCATCTACAGTATGTCATCCATCTACAGTATGAACAAACTAACAAATAAATAAATTCTATTCTAGTAATCATTAGCAATCATGTCATCCATCTACAGTATGAACAAACTAACAAATAAATAAATTCTATTCTAGTAATCATTAGCAATCATGTCATCCATCTACAGTATGTCACCCATCAACAGTATGAACAAACTAACAAAGAAATAAATTCTATTCTAGTAATCATTAGCAATCATGTCATCCATCTACAGTATGTCACCCATCTACAGTATGAACAAACTAACAAAGAAATAAATTCTATTCTAGTAATCATTAGCAATCATGTCATCCATCTACAGTATGTCATGCATCTACAGTATGAACAAACTAACAAAGAAATAAATTCTATTCTAGTAATCATTAGCAATCATGTCATCCATCTACAGTATGTCATGCATCTACAGTATGAACAAACTAACAAATAAATAAATTCTATTCTAGTAATCATTAGCAATCATGTCATCCATCTACAGTATGAACAAACAAACAAACAAATAAATAAATGAATAAACAAACAAAAACCGAATAGAAATAAGCAATGCCATTGATATGATTCAGAATATAAAGGAGTCATGACGCGGTGCACTCATAAAAACGCAACAAGTAAATTTTTTCTTCAAGATAGAGCACCAGAGATAGATAGATAGATAGATAGATAGATAGATAGATAGATAGAGAGAGAGAGAGAGAGAGAGACAGACAGACAGACAGACAGACAGACAGACAGACAGACAGACAGAAATTAAATCTATTTTTGAACTGAATAAATTCTATTCTATGAGCGTAATTGAGTAAGCAAGACGACGTTTTTACTTCGTCCAGCCCTCGAAAGGAAAAAAAAAAATCATTATAGCAAAAAAAGCATGTACACTTTCCGTCATGAATACATGAATGATAAATTGACATTAACATCACGACGTATCTAAAAAGGGGAGAGAGAGAGAGAGACAGAGAGAGACAGAGACAGACAGACAGACAGAGACAGAGAGAGATCGAAAGAGTAAAATGAGAGATAGAAAGACAAACAGAGCGAAAGAGACACAGACAGACAGATAGATAGATAAGATAGATAGATAGATAGATAGATAGAGAGAGAGACAGAGAGAGAGAGAGAGAGAGACAGAGAGAGAGAGAGAGAGAGAGAGAGAGGGGGAGGGAGAGAGAGAGATCGAAAGAGTAAATTGAGAGATAGAAAGACAAACAGAGCGAAAGAGACACAGACAGACAGACAGACAGACAGAGGGGAGAGGTTCATGAGATTTTAATGAGGGATGGACCCTTATTGTGTGACATTATCCATCGACATTCCCGGCTTCCAACGGAGATGACAAAGTGTTTGGGAGAAAGGGAGAAAGAAAGAGAGAAAGAAAGGGAGAAAGAAAGGGAGAAAGAGAGAAAGAGAGAAAGGGAGAAAGAGAGAAATGGAGAAAAGATCAGAAAAGGAGAGTGAGAAGAAAGAAAAAGACAGGAAGGGCAAAAAGCGCTAATGGCAAAGTGAAAAGTCTGAACGTGTCGTGTTACACTCCGGAAGGCACACGCACACACACACGCACACGCACACGCACACGCACACACATATATTAGGAAAAAAATAAAGAAAAAACCTCTTCGAAAATACACCCACGAACAAATAGCCCCCCCCCCATCCCACACACACACACAAATGCACACATACGCACACAAACTCGCACGCACACACGCTCACCGCACACACACACACACACACACACACACTCGTACGCATGCACACACACACACACACACATGCACACACACACACACTCGTACGCATGCACACACACACACACACACACACACACACACACACACACACACACACGCACACACACACACACATACGCACATTAGAAAAAAAAAAAGCGAAAAACAAACAAAAAATGCCTATAACACGCCCACGTACAAATAGACGCCTCCCCCCCCCCCCATCACACACACACGCACACACCATTTCCAGTGCTTTATCCTTGCATGGTGCCACTCGGCGAAAGGGGTGCAACCCTGTATGGCCTTCATGTACAGTAAACAGTTACCTCCCGTCACCAGGAACATCACCGTTGGACCAATAAGTGTTCACCAGTGATCAGGGTTCCAGGCCCCGTTTCGGCATGGTGTTGTGTCCTTGGGAAAGGCACTGTACTCCGATTGTCCTCACTCCACCCGGGTGTGAACGGGTACCTGACTTCAATCGGGGAGGGAGAGGACTGGGCCCCGCCTTCCTATGCCCAGCCCTGGACACAGTGGGTATGAATTCACTGCCTTCCTATGTCCAGCCCTGGACACAGTGGGTATGAATTCACTGCCTTCCTATGCCCAGCCCTGGACACAGTGGGTATGAATTCACTGCCTTCCTATGCCCAGCCCTGGACACAGTGGGTATGAATTCACTGCCTTCCTATGCCCAGCCCTGGACACAGTGGGTATGAATTCACTGCCTTCCTATGCCCAGCCCTGGACACAGTGGACATGTATTCACTGCCTTCCTATGCCCAGCCCTGGACACAGTGGATATGAATTTACTGCCTTCTGTGTCCAGCCCTGGACACAGTGGGTATGAATTCACTGCCTTCCTATGTCCAGCCCTGGACACAGTGGGTATGAATTCACTGCCTTCCTATGCCCAGCCCTGGACACAGTGGGTATGAATTCACTGCCTTCCTATGTCCAGCCCTGGACACAGTGGATATGAATTCACTGCCTTCCTATGCCCAGCCCTGGACACAGTGGACATGTATTCACTGCCTTCCTATGCCCAGCCCTGGACACAGTGGACATGTATTCACTGCCTTCCTATGCCCAGCCCTGGACACAGTGGGTATGAATTCACTGCCTTCCTATGCCCAGCCCTGGACACAGTGGGTATGAATTCACTGCCTTCCTATGTCCAGCCCTGGACACAGTGGGTATGAATTCACTGCCTTCCTATGCCCAGCCCTGGACACAGTGGACATGTATTCACTGCCTTCCTATGCCCAGCCCTGGACACAGTGGGTATGAATTCACTGCCTTCCTATGCCCAGCCCTGGACACAGTGGACATGTATTCACTGCCTTCCTATGCCCAGCCCTGGACACAGTCGGTATGAATTCACTGCCTTCCTATGCCCAGCCCTGGACACAGTGGACATGAATTCACTGCCTTCCTATGCCCAGCCCTGGACACAGTGGGTATGAATTCACTGCCTTCCTATGCCCAGCCCTGGACACAGTGGACATGAATTCACTGCCTTCCTATGCCCAGCCCTGGACACAGTGGACATGAATTCACTGCCTTCCTATGCCCAGCCCTGGACACAGTGGATATGAATTCACTGCCTTCCTATGCCCAGCCCTGGACACAGTGGGTATGAATTCACTGCCTTCCTATGCCCAGCCCTGGACACAGTGAACATGAATTCACTGCCCCGGTAGCCGTAAAAGGCCTGGTCTTCATCGTGACAAGTACGTCGCAATTCGAAACGTTGCTCTTTGGGGGAATGGGGGTGTATGTTTTATTTTTGGTCAACTTTCCTTTGACGTATCTTTCTTGCACAGGCTGACTACAGACAAACCCACAACATTTCAAACTCAGGTACTAAAAAAAAGAAGAAAAAAAGAAGACAAACTCAATACATGGACAAATGAAGTTGTTGATCTGATCAATGAACCTGTGATGCCTCCACACTGGATATGTTCATTCATCTCTTTGTTATTATAGGTCTTTGTTGGACGTTTTCTATGTGTGTGTGTGTGTGTGTGTGTGTGTGTGTGTGTGTGTGTGTGTGTGTGTGTGTGTGTGTGTGTCTGTGTGTGTGTGTGTGTGTTCGTGCTTGAACACAACGCATGACCGCACACACGTACATTCTACCATTCCTATAAACCACACAAAAATAAAACACACACGGTCTGTTGATATGAGACTCCGTCAGCGAGCTGAAAAGGATGGTCAAAGAACAGATTGATTCCACAACAACCCCTCCACGTCCCCAGGCTTGTCAAGGCAAGGCGGTGATCCGGGACCACCCATCAAGGGTTACTGTGACGTTGACATCACGGGGAACACCCATCAAGGATTACTGTGACGTTGACATCACGGGGAACACCCATCAAGGATTACTGTGACGTTGACATCACGGGGAACACCCATCAAGGATTACTGTGACGTTGACATCACGGGGAACACCCATCAAGGGTTACTGTGACCTTGACATCACGGGGAACACCCATCAAGGATTACTGTGACGTTGACATCACGGGGAACACCCATCAAGGATTACTGTGACGTTGACATCACGGGGAACACCCATCAAGGATTACTGTGACGTTGACATCACGGGGAACATCCATCAAGGATTACTGTTGACATCACGGGGAACACCCATCAAGGATTACTGTGACGTTGACATCACGGGGAACACCCATCAAGGATTACTGTTGACATCACGGGGAACACCCATCAAGGATTACTGTTGACATCACGGGGAACACCCATCAAGGATTACTGTTGACATCACGGGGAACACCCATCAAGGATTACTGTGACGTTGACATCACGGGGAACACCCATCAAGGATTACTGTGACGTTGACATCACGGGGAACACCCATCAAGGATTACTGTTACGCTGACATCACGGGGAACACCCATCAAGGATTACTGTTACGCTGACATCACGGGGAACACCCATCAAGGATTACTGTGATGTTGACATCACGGGGAACATCCATCAAGGATTACTGTGACGTTGACATCACGGGGAACATCCATCAAGGATTACTGTAATGTTGACATCACGGGGAACACCCATCAATGATTACTGTATCTTGACATCACGGGGAACACCCATCAGGATTACTGTTACCTGGACATCACTCTAAGTGTCTCACAAATGCCCCAAGGCCAAAAACCTCCATTCCTCTGTTTCATCTTTCCTGTCCGCAAGTCACATTTCAATCATGATGGCGGCAACACCTGAGAGCGAAGGGCGACAACCCGAGGCCGTTCAATTTCCCGAAACAGGCTGGGCGGAAGGAAGTACAGAGTTACCTCCTCCTCTTTCCCTGCCTTGCCTTCCGCACCCTGTCAGCGGTGAAGACACGAACAGCGGAACTGACGTCTCTCCCTCCCTGTGTGTGTGTGTGTGTGTGTGTGTGTGTGTGTGTGTGTGTGTGTGTGTGTGTGTGTGTGTGTGTGTGTGTGTGTGTGTGTGTGTGTGAGTGAGTGAGTGAGTGATCCTTGTCATATATCTGACCGTTTGTAGAGGAACAAAAAGGAACAATGACCTCAGTCTCTGAACAAATAAAAACTTGAAGTCTTTGAGGAGGGACACACACACACACACACACACACACACACACACACACACACACACACACACACACACACACACACACAATGAGAGAGAGAGAGAGAGAGAGAGAGAGAGAGAGAGAGAGAGAGAGAGAGAGAGAGAGAGAGAGACGGCGACGTCAATTTCGACGGTGTTCCTTTGATTTCTGCCTTAGAAATGTTTCCGTACAAAGAGTGATAGTGAAGGTAAACACACTTTCAGTGACAGCTCTGTAGTAGTCAACCACGATTCCTTTTGAGTCCAAACTTTTTGAGGAGCCGAAAAAACAAACGCAGTTACTGTTGTGCTTTATTTTCCGTATTTTCTTCCCATTTCAAATAATCAGAAATGATCAGTCTGTGAAATTTGAAACCACCAATGACGTCTAATTGCTGAAAAATTTTAGTACTTCTTCTCTGTATTTTGACTCGTCACTATTCGCGATCAGCCCTTCTAGAGCAGTGTCACTGGTTACATTCATGATGAGTTGCTCTGTCATATGTAAACTTAATAAAGAATACAACAGTGGGGGTACCACACATCCTTGTGGGACGCCTATGTTGAGAATACATGCGGAGGAGGTGAGGTCACCAACTTAAACGACTTGTGATCTGCATCTTAGAAAATCAAGGATCCATGCACAGATTGATTCATGCAGTGTGAGTTCGTTCAGTTTAAAGTGTAGCATTTATAGCACTGTTGTGTTGAATGCAGAGCTGTGGTCAAAGATGTCTGAGGACGTGGCAGAGACCTATGCCAATGGCATCTTCGTCTGATCTGCTGGCTCTATTGGCGAACTGAAAGATGGGAGACTGCAGGTTTTAGATACTGCAGAATTAAGCGGTCATATATATATATGTGGAATGATGGCCTACAGGTAACGCTTCCGCTTAGGAAGCGAGAGAATCTGAACGCGCTGGTTCGAATCACGGCTCCGCCGCCGATATCTTCTCCCCCTCCACTAAACTTTGAGTGGTGATCTGGACGCTAGTCATTCGGATGAGACGATAAACCGATGTCCCGAGTGCAGCATGCACTTAGCGCACGTAAAAGAACCCACGACAACAATAGGGTTTTTCCTGGCAAAATTCTGTAGAAAAATCCACTTGGATAGGAAAAACAAATAAAACTGCACGCAGGAAAAAATACAAAAAAGGGTGGCGCTGTAGTGTAGCGACGCACTCTCCCTGGGGAGAGCAGCCCGAATTTCACACAGAGAAATCTGTTGTGATAAAAAGAAAAACATATATATATATATATATATATATATATATAGAGAGAGAGAGAGAGAGAGAGAGAGAGAGAGAGACAGAGAGAGACAGAGAGAGACAGAGAGAGTAAGGGAGGGAGAGAGGGGCAGACAGACAGAGACAGAGACAGACAATGCATTGCCAGGTGAAATAACTTCAGCACAAGGAATATCTTTTTTTGCAGCCTCTCTGCACACACTTCAAACTTGGCAATACACCCATCCCTCTTTACAGCTCTGTCAGGAACCTCGGTGTTGTCCTTGACAACACACAGTCCATGCAAAATGTATCAGTCAGACCTGTCAATTCTGCTACTGTCACTGTCAGTTGCGGCGCATACCTATCCATCGACGCATTGTCTAAATTTGTAATTTATATCTTTTCCTCTCGCCTCAACTACTGTACCTCTATTGTCTGCTTTGCCCTCTTCTTCCATGGACTTCCTTCAAAGCATGCAAAACTGTGCTGCTTGATTCAGCCTCAGAAGATCTAAACACATATCTCCTCTCTGGCAGTCTCTCCACTGGCGTTCTTTCTCACACATAAGGTACAACACCAGCACTCTCTGCTAAAAATGTGTTAACAAATCTGCCCCTTCCTGTCTCTGTGGCTGCCTTCACCTCTACACCCCATCTCGCTCTCTGCGATCAGCTTCAGATCCACTCTGCTTCCGAGTTTCGAGTTTCCATATTCAAACAAAATAGAAATAGAAATGCTTGAGAAAATAATGCTTCCAAACCTTTCGCGCACCTTCCGTAAGATAAATAAACAAACAAAGGATTGCGTGAATGAATGAGTGAATGAATGAATGAACGAATGAATAAATAAATGACAGTGGATAACAATCTCAGTTTGCTGGGTTACATAAAATCGCATCCACACGATTAATAAACCACGCCAAAAACACAACTACCACCAACCACAAAAATACAAAACGATGTTGCAATCAGCTTGCAGATATGGCTGTGTAGCGAAGCTTTGGGTCTCGTGTATGTGTTTAAATGTTTGATAGTTGTATAGCTCTCTCTCTCTCTCTCTCTCTCTCTCTCTCTGTGTGTGTGTCTGTGTGTGTGTGTGTGTGTGTGTGTGTTCACGCCATGTACTGTGTGTGTATTTCCAGCTGAAAGCCCCCACAGCCCGAAGCAACACGCAGTACTCACACCAGGGTGATTGGCCCAGAACAGAAGACCCAGGGGGCGCCACCACTCCGTGGGCACGTTCTTCTTGGGGGCACGTGCCTCCCTGTCCATCAGCCAATCAGAAGGCTGCGACGCACGTCTCATGACGGCATGCCCATATTTGGCAGTGGAGGGCTTGGGTTTGTAGCAGAAGTGGATGAAACAGGCGTCGAACAGTCGGTGGATGATGGTGTACCTGGACAGGGGGAGGGGGGGGGGGGTGTCAAGGCTTCTCTGTCTGTCCCTTCTGCTCTCTCTCTCTCTCTCTCTCTCTCTCTCTCTTTCTCTCTCTATCAAAGCTAGTTATAAAACCATTGAATAAAGATGCTTCAGCAATTCAAAACATATAATTTTTTGCTGGATTTTCTTCTTCTCCATTCCTGCATGTCTGTCAATACTTCCATCATTCCTTCCTACATGTCTGTCAATACTTCCATCATTCCTTCCTACATGTCTGTCAATACTTCCATCATTCCTTCCTTCCTACATGTCTGTCAATACTTCCATCATTCCTTCCTTCCTACATGTCTGTCAATACTTCCATCATTCCTTCCTACATGTCTGTCAATACTTCCATCATTCCTTCCTGCATGTCTGTCAGTACTTCCATCATTCCTTCCTGCATGTCTGTCAATACTTCCATCATTCCTTCCTACATGTCTGTCAATACTTCCATCATTCCTTCCTGCTTTGAGGCTACCTTGAAACTGAAATTGTCTTTTCGCAGTTTCCCCTAACTCACCATTTAAGCCGTCCCCCCCCACCCCCTTCTTATGTCTTCAGTTTATTTGTCTTGAAACCAGTAACATTCAGATGGGAAACAGTACCATTCAGATGGGAAACAGTG